>NC_135858.1:8810882-8983382 GCF_031162955.1 Sander vitreus
AAAACCCTCCTCTTACACCTGGATGTGGTTTAGTGTTAACCCTATTAACGGAGTATGTTATTAAGGCCTAATTCACGCAGCCTAAAACCTTCATGTTTACATTTGATCTTCATTTTCCTGGTGGAAATTGAATGTTGGCCATTGTTATTCAAGATCTACAGTGAAAGAGCAAAGCCGATGTAGCGCTGAATGATAATGTGATTTGGTTCATTGTTCCAATAGTCATTACAGCTATTTCCATAATCTGTTGGGCTGAGTGGGCAGGCGATGAGGTCCAACATTATTATGAATTAAAGCAAGGATCATTTATACATCTCATAGTTATTCCATTAACAGTTACTGTGGAGAGTGCTAAGCCAGGCTGAACTCATTGACATACATTTTGTGTGGCCTCATTCAATACAGAGCTTCAACAACACATGAGGCCCTTTGAGATCTGAGCCCAGCTGTTTGGGAGAGGAATGAAAATATGCTGGGCAGAGTTCATCCAAATGAGTTTGTTCTCTCTTCTATCCTTTCTTTCTCTCTCTCTCTCACACACACACAAAGAGCCATGCATGACTTCAGAGAAGGCCCTCAGAAAATGTTTGAATTTCAAATCAACATTAATAGTTCATTAGCCTGAAATAAGGTCTCCTGTGTGTCGATGTGTCCTCTCATCGGGGGATTGTGTGTTTATTTATGCTGTACGGTGCAGCATGCGCTTTGCGGTTGCAGACATCAAACAGCTGGCTGTGTACAGTGAGTCTCTGTAGCTCCATATTCCAGCATGCCCCAGTGTGCAGTGATAGAGCTCCACTCTGCTGTGGGACCAACGAGGACCAAATGAGTAACTAGTCCAATTAAGAGCTCTTAAATAAATTACAATATAAGCTGGTAAACACACAACAACAGCACTATTTAATTCCTCTATTTCTAGAGTGACCTCCAGGCAGTGATGCCAAAAGGAACCAACAAAACTATTACTATCTTTGGAAGCCAAATACAATCAATACATTATTCAATTCATAAGGTTTATTTTAGTTGACATTTAGTGTATGTGTGTCAAGCTCTCACTGTGTAGCATGAAGTGGGTTTCTGCAGCATTGCCTGTTTGAGGTCAGGGTCAATAATGCCAGCACCTCAGAGATGTCAACTCAATAACTGCCAGTCAAATCCACCCATCTGATCATATATCTAATCATTATGTTAAAGCAAAAAGCCATGTCAACCACAAGACAATAGTTCTTGCATGTCTTGTATTTGACTACTTGTGTATGTACATTTGTTACAGAAAACACATTGTTTTACATATTTTTGTCACTTGCTGCATTTCTATGTTCCTGCTGTGTTGTAGAACCTGCTCACTATTCTTGGAAGATTTACTGTTGGATCAGGATAGGCATCATGCAGATTTGCTTTTGAAATGACATCATAATGGGCAGGGGAGAAGTAGCAGTTAATCAGGTTTAGAGAATGCTGCATATTGCTTAAAAAGTGGTCCTCCAGATTTGTTTCTGACACTGTTTTCAGTCAATTGTGTGACAGATTGTGTGATCAATATGTTTTCCATTTGGTGAATTAAACATACAACACTGAAATACCACACTGTTCTGCACTAGGCCTATAAAATCCCTGAAAGACAAGACAAGAGGCATTGTCCAATCTACACCTACCTAAAGCCAGTGAGTTTTTTAAATGCAAATAATTGTATGGCTTGTTGGCTTTCAATGCTCTTGCTCTCTCCCTCTATCTCTTATTCCCTTGTTCCTTCTGTTTTTCTTCTCCTATCTCCACCCCTCCTTTGAATCGAACCGCCGTCTTAGCCGGCTACCCTGCATGGTCGATACCTTGTTACCACAGAGAAATCAATTATCTCGACCAAGCAGCAGGGGAAAGAGGCAATAATGAAAGAATGCTCCTCCTTCCCAGACGATGGTCATGGTCATTAAATATGAATTTATCATTGGCTGAGGAGATTTATGGAGCGAGATGTGAGCCCCGAGTCCACGCTCTCTTTACAGCATAAGTTCATAGTCTAGTTACAAATGTGTGTAAACTAAATGGGTAACAGGTTGTCAGGCTCATGGTGTTATTATGTGTCCTTAAGCTTAAACAGGGATGTGGTTATTTCCGTGTACTGTTATCTGGATGCAACTGACACAAAGATGTAACATTAAACTGTCCTTTCAAAAAATAGCCACACAACATAGGCTGCCTTAAGGTGACAAGAATTTGTTCATAATTGTGATGACACACCTTTATGACTGGCCTCTGAGGGGGAATGGAGGACAATAAAACCTAAAATGGTTCAGCATAGGCTGTGTGGTGTACACTGTAGTGTATACTGAGTGCATGAGATGCCACCACATTCATGGACGGTGCAGGCTCTTTTCAATTTGATGTCTGAGCGCCACTCACTCAGGTGACAGTGGAGATGGCAGAGAGGGCTGACAGGTAGCTGGGCATGCCAACCATACTTGCCCGTTTGGGTCTGTAATGAGCCGATCTGATGACTTGTCTGACATCACCACAGCAGGAGAAAAAGAAAAGGTGCAAATGAGTGAGAAAGAGGGGGAGGATGGAACGTAGAGGGAAACGTGTAATTTGGGCTTGCTCTTAAGGCAGCAAAAAATTCCATTTTAATGGGGCACCACAAGCAGGAGAAGGCACTCAGCAGTCTGTTGTGTTTGATGCCAAATTGTGCAGAATAAACAGATTTGCTGTGCAGCTGGTCCAAACACACTTTCTCTCTGTCTGTCTCTCTCTCTTCTCATCACCCAACACACACACACACACACACACACACACACACACACACACACACACACACACACACACACACACACACACCATCTCTCCTCATTCCATAACTCCCTCTTCATCTCCTGCCCCCTTCCTTGGACATGCCAGACAAGAATTAGACAAATCATCACAAAAAGATGGCAAGTGCTTTGATTTATTTTCTTCCACTTAACTGAGTAGTCATCTCCAGCTGTCATACAAAAAGTCAAGGCAGAGTATTTGTTTTAACAAGGAAAAGAGTGAGCTGCATGTCACTAATGAGAAACAACATGCCACATCTGGCTCATTTCCTCAGATGAGATGATTCGTTGGTCATAGTTCATCGTAGAAAAAGCTGCACACAATGTCTGTAGCATCTGTATTTAGAAACAGCAGTGCACGCTGACCACACTGTAGGTGATGTGATGCTAAAAAGGACGTTGCTGGCCATTCAAGATTAAACTAGTATTAAACTGTGACAATACAAAGGCAATTTTGTGTGTGAGGACAAGTAAAGTTCAGAGTGTAAAAGGAACAGGTGTAAGTCCTTTAAGTTGGGGCAGTGTCAGTATAAATGTTAATATGAAATCAGAGCAACAGTATCAGCGTATTAACAAGACTAAACAAATTCTACAACCATTCTGTGAGGCTGTGCTTATGCATAGCGATGCTTTGAGCGAAATACTAACATTATACTAATATGCTCAGAATGACTAACTATAACTCTTACACACTAATGTTCACCATGTCAGTTAAACATTTGCTAATTAGCACTAAACGGAAAGTACAGCTGAGGATGTTAGGAATCTCACAAGTATTGTAGTATGCATATAGTATAAAATGTTGACCTGGCATCACCCAGTCAGTAGAGTTAATCCTCTTGGGACAATGAATCTTTGTAAAAAAAAAAGTTGTGGAAATCCATTTGATAGTTGTTGAGATATTTCGGTCTGGATCAAAGTGATGGACCGACCAACAGTCGGACATTGCCATACCTAGCCGAGCTATGCTGCTAGCTTTGCTAAAAATAATTCTTTAAAGAATAAAGATCTTCAGTGATAGGTTTCCTGCCAGCAGAGTGACAGCATTGCCTGTTTGGCAGCATTAGTGGGTGCATCCACACACCAGCCTGCCATTGTTTCCATGATGTATGTATTGTTTTTAAAAACCGAGCTCTCACATGTGGATGCACACACAAACACACAGCTAAAATACCTGTATGCATGCAGCTGGGTGTTTGTGTGTGGTCCCTCCTGCATGAGTGCATCTGATTCATGTAATTGAATGGGAATGTGTGTGCAAGGGTGCATGATATGGAATAGTGTGAGAGGGGCTGTGGGCATGAATGGCTGAGTGTTTTCTAGTGAATGTGTGCATCGACCATGTGTGCAGGTATGTGTGTGCCTCTGCCTCAGAGTTTGGGATTGTTTTTTCCTGCATGGATGGACTTAGCTATAAATACTGTATATATACAATATATGATATACTCATATCTTCTAAACCACACAGCCCCAAATCTCATCTCTTTTGTAGTCTCTTTTCATGAGCTTCACTTGTAGCATACCACTACACCACTTGCATTACCAATAAGTGTTGTCAGTTTAGCTAAAGTTGAACGTTAGCAGCATTGGTCAAGGATTATTAAGTCATCTGGTGGTAATAACCTACTGACCTACAAAGCTCTTAATGGTCAGGCCCCATCATATCTTAAAGAGCTCATAGTACGCTATTGCCCCACTAGAACACTGCTCCCAGAATGCAGACTAAGCTTAAAACTCTGTTGATAAAGCTGTAGTTAGGGCTGTCTCAGGTTTGCCTTGGCCTAGCTCTTAGTTGTGTTGCTATATAGGTTTAGACTGCTGGGGGACTTTCTATGACAACTGAGCTCCTCTCTTCTCCTCCTCTCTCTCTCCATCTGTGTGCATTCATCTCCCATTAATGCATGTTACTAACTTACCTTCTTCCCCAGAGTCCTTGTGCTTTCTCGCCTCGCAGATTTCTTTGGATTGTGGTGGCACCTGGAGCTGCTGCCGTGGTCCTGCTCGTCGCCCACTGCTACTACTACTATTAATAATAGTTATGAATAATATATGTGTTACTATAAATGCCATCATGTAATTCTATTATACCTATTGCTATAATTATTATGAATCACAATTCTGTATTTATTTATTTAAATGCACGCTCTTGGGGGATTTGTTGGGTTTCTGTAAATTATAGAGTGTGGTCTAGACCTACTCTATATGTAAAGTGTCCTGAGATAACATCTGTTAATCTTTTGACACTATGAATGAAATTTAATCGAATTAATAATTTGGTCTCCTCCAATGGTGGTTCCCCACAGCAAATAGGCAATAGGCACCCTTAAACAAGTTTTATCTAAACCTGTAGCATCAGAAATGAAAAGGCCTCTGTCACTGTGCTCAGTTAAAAATATTTCTTTTTCTTTTGGCCACTAGAATGCACTGTTGCACCCTGTAATCCACCTCTGTGTCATGAAGCAGCTCTTCTCTGAACACACCCATTAATTTCACCTATCACCACAACTCTATCATGTACAGGTTGTTAGGATATGAGAGTAGTACAATTTTGTCAGTATTTGTATCATTTGCAACACTGAAGCTTTAATTTGAACTGATAAAATTTCTTCTACTGTGTCTGCCTGCTCAGGTGACAGGTATTAACATCTTCTTCCCCTGGATTTCACCTCTAGGGAAAATATTATATTGGGTAGATCAGAGTTCATACATAAATGTAAGGTGAACAGGGACCAGTGTATGTTGGAGCCTTATCACACGTGTAATTCACAAGTTCCTGGTTTCATCTTAACTGTAAGGTTGACAGCCGTTTGCATACATATGCATTCACCTTTTATCACACCTTGTATGTTAGTTGATACCTGTCAACATATGTTTGACAGTCAGCTGTCGCTATTGTCAATTTTCTTGTGAATTCCTGTTTTTGTTGAAAATGCAGGGCAAAGTGAGTGTGCATGTAAAATAATTGTGTATTGGCTCTGAATGTGCTGTACTGTGTTCTAACATTCAACAAATTCAATAATTCCATTTAGTTCAAATATATCTATAAATTGTGTTTCCAGTGTTAGCGTCACATCAGCTTGTTGTGATACATATGATGTCAGTGAGGTCCTGTGGTCAAATAAGAACAAATTAGCTAATTTAAAAACATTCAGTACCAATTTGCAACAGATGAATGTTTATTACAAAAGATTGAAAAGATTGAGCACATCAGAGTTCAGTTGATTATTGCCAATCAATTTACCACAAGATTTGACCAACCTGGTTCAAGACCTTAATAAATTGGTTTTCTTTTCAGTTTGTGACAATTTGGAACTGCATAAAGATTAGCTGTTAAAGTTTTCTATGAAAATGATGTCAATCAAATTGACCCATAATTAGTTTATATACAGTGAAAGGTGACTGATTATGTGTACAGAAATCTGGCTAATTTTAGCCTTTGAAGAGGCTGAGTCATAGTGAGAACTTACTCAAACCAAAGACCAACTTCCTTCCTTTGAAAGACATGAGAAAACCCTCAGGGCAGTGACAAATCAGACAGTGTGAGACTCTTGGCATTGTCAGAATAGCAGTGTATGTAAGACAAAACCTTCTCACAGTAGCTCACAATGGCGCAAGAATTGGAACTTTCTGACTACACCACTTTACATGAGCTTCAGGGAACGAAAACAAACAGTGGTGGCACTGATCAGTCAGGTAAGAGCACAAGTAAATACAGTATCATTTATTAAGAGATTCAATTGAAGGATACTGCAAAACGTTATTGTTAATCAGGGATTATCTTGTGTTTTCTGTTTACTACCTGAATCTTTAAAAAATTTCATCAGAAAGATGAAGCCTCAGGGAAAACTCAACAATGATCGTATTTGTTGCTCAGATCATCAACCTTTAAAGGAAATTTGATTTTAAAAAGTTTTGCAAGAAACATTAGAAGACCATTCATCACATCAAAGTGTTATAAAATATTGGAGAGGGTCAGATAGCACTGTCATTATCCCGAATTACAGAATGATTGCCTTGTGTGTGTGTGTGTGTGTGTGTGTGTGTGTGTGTGTGTGTGTGTGTGCGTGTAGGTGCAACACCCACAAAGACAAGACTTCTCAGAATTGGGATTTTAACTCTAGGAGTGTTGTTTATCGTACAAGCCACTCTCAATATCTCCCTGCGCCTTTTCTGTAAGTTGTGAACAACTATATTTCGTCTTACACATGCAAAATAAGTCACAGCATATGTTTCCGTTTTGCAATCATAACCCACAATTTCTGTTTTTTGCCAGTATATTCAAAAGAAGATACCGATCAGTTTCCTTTCAACAGCTCTGTAATAGCAGACATGTGCCAGATTGACCAGTCTCAACAGAATTCAATCCAGTCATGTTCCTGCTGCAAGAACCTGCTGAGAAGACTAGTGAGGAATTATCAGGCCTTGGAAACAGAGAGAGACATTCTACGCAACAAGGTCATTCAACTGACTAGAGACCAAACTAGAGATGATGACTATTCCCAGGAGTCTGGGTCTGGTACCATGGACCACCAGCTGATGTTAAGTGCAGACCACAGCCAAGTATAGATTCAACTATTTTCACAGTATGGAACCTCAGGTGGGCCAATATCTACCATATTGTGATGTGATGGCATATATTAAGTAAGCTTAATATATAAACACTGTTCCCAAACTGCTCCAAACAGCTCTATTGTAGTTGTAGTCTAGCCTTTACTTCCGTGACAAACGTGCATCACTTTGTAACATGTTATTATGCTCGCCTAGCTGCTTGCGTCGCACGTCCTCATACTCTGCAACTGTAGTCCATATCTTGGTATTGCATATGTGCGACTCCCAACAAAGAAGGAACAGAAGTGAGATGCCTCACTCGGTAGCTAAAACAGAGAGCTCAACACACAGGGTGAAAAGAGGAGCTGCAGCAATGTGCAGTACAACAAAAATTAACAGATGGTCAAATGAAGCTTCGCGAACCACTGTCTTTATTTTCTGAGCTCACTAGATGGCGCTCTCTGTTCAACAAAGGGTTGAAAACACCCTGAACTGCCATTCCTTTAACCTTTTTCTTTGAACAGAGAGCGCCATCTAGTGAGCTCAGAAAATAAAGACAGTGGTTCGCGAAGCTTCATTTGACCATCACTAACAAAAATATGGTGTTCTTTGAAAATTAAACAATGTAAACCTATTCTGGTACAACCTCTAAATACAGTTATGAACCTGAAAATGACCATAATATGAGCACTTTAAAGTCCCCTTCCAGACACGCTTAAAATTACTCTACTATACTGAGTTATGATTAATATTAAGTTTAACATGGTTTTCCCATGAAACATACAAAAGAAATTCGGAAAAGTGGCTGGACACTCTCCCTCATTGAGAAATTCTGGATCTGGCTTCGCCCCACCCACCACCATTCTAGATTGACAATCATTTGGTGACTACATTCTAACATCTACCTTAGATTAAGGAGCGAACGGCCATCTCATGGAGCTCGGGCAGCCTGTTTGTGAAGCTCCACAGGCATCAGGTGGGCAACCCAGCCAGCTTGCAGAGCTCCACAAAGGTTTTTTTTCAGGCTTTTGCATATTAGACAGTAATTGGCTTTCGAATCTGTGACATAGCTAATCAAGCAAGTTTGAATCTTAGATTTCAGGGAAGTGCACAGACATCTCCCCCTTCAGGAGAGGAATGTGAAAACACCACTCTAGTGACACACTTTGCACAGATACAAGTCAATAAAGTTAACGTCAGAGATTTTAGAGGACATAAAAATATAAAAAAGTTTATAAGTTTTCATTATAACATGTTTTTGTAAGGGGACTTGCTTTCATATGCGAAAGAGGTCCCTTTTATTAACAAACCCATAGATAATTATCACACAACTCTGCAGTTCTCCTCTGCACTATACAGCTTTGTAGGGTCTTTCAGCTAATTGTTTACAGATATGCTTACAGTGTGTATTGAAGTCACTTACTTCTTTTTCTAGTTTTTGTCCAGTCATGTTTGTTCTGTATGAACATTAATTGTAGAAAGATATTTAGAATTATAGCGTATAGAGATTTGTGGATATGGTTGTAAAACATATTCTCTCATTATGAATAAGGGTTTGAAATTAAGCCTAGTCCTTAGGGTAAATTGCCCGAGGAACATGAATTCCCTCTGCTCACTTTTAAGGCAAGTAGGCTAAATAATAAAACATTTTATTTATTAGTGCTTTACAGGCCACTCAAAGACACTTTACAGTAAAACCAGCACATTTAGCACATAAAAACAGATACAGCAATAAAACCAACACAAAACAAGCATATTAAAAGCAATTAAAACTTTGTAAAAATGTGGAGTGACTAGTAGGCCCTAAGTAGATCTTTTTAAATCCTTACGCATTGTTTTGTCTGTTGGACTTTTTCTCTCTGTCTGATAACAACAGCCGTATTTCCCTTTTTGCATAGTATATGTTTCACCTCCTTGTAATTTTCCATTAACAGCTGCTGCTCAGCGGGTTAAACATATGGCGCACGCGTCTTCTCCATTTCTGCATCAGGAAATCTGTGATCGATACCGTGGTCTATTTAAGAAAGCTGTGGACGTGCACTTATCCCAGCTATCTACACCTGGCTTGACATAGCTTCACCTTCTCATCCTGGATTTCTTCATTCTACTTTTGTGCAACAGGCCCCTGGATGTGTAAATAAGCAACCGTTTGATAACACATTTATCATATCAACTTTAAAAGGTGATAATATGTCAAAGTTTTGTTCAAAGCTTGTTGTGCTGCCACCAAGAGGCCAAAAAAAAATCAATGAATGCAGGTTTCAATAAACATTTACTCAAGGCTGTAATTTTGCTGTTGTCGATGTTTGCTATTGATGTTTTATTTGTTTGTTTTTTAATTGAAACCTTACACTATAAATTATGTTTCCTCTTAGTGTGAGGATGTGCAATCTGGACTTTCTTATTTAAAACAATATAGTTCCTGGCTGTTGTCACATCAATCGTTACTGCAGAAGAGAGAAGTGAAAGACTAAATCCTGACTGGACAGTTCCCTGTGGTTTTCACTGGACTCACATCCTCTTAAGAAATGTCCACTTAATTCTGCTGGTTAACCAACCTGTTCTATTTCGTAAAGGCTTCGCCCATCATCTCACCCAATATAGCATTGTCAGTCACACAGCATATTGTATGGGTAGTTTTAAGATGAATTGTTTTTGTATCAGAGGTACAGTGTAAAAAAAAAATCGCATCAACTTCTGTATTTGATGGGCCTCCTCTGGTCCCTCTCAATCAGGTGAGGCAGATTAAATGTAAGGGTGTGACCCATGATTGTTTCTAGACCAAGCATTTCCCAAAAAAATCCCCTGCATACTTAAATCCAGAAAGGTTGTTGTTGAGCTAACCTTAATTGGTTAATTTAAATTATAATATGAGGTTTTGCTATTCTCTTCCTATATCAAAGGGAACATGCATCACATGGGAAACGGCACGTGTGAGTAGAGTGCAGAGGAGCTTCTGCTCAGAGTTATTTAGCATGTTCTTTGTTGTCGTCCAAGTGTACTTGCATATATATGAGTAGGAAAAATAAAAATCACAATTTCTGATGAAAAGTTTGCTGTTATGAAGTGTGGTTATACTCACTGATAAACATAATTCTGTATGTGTATAATCCAAGTATAAAGTAATAAAAGTATTAGAATGAGAAGAGGGCTTTTCTGAGTCAATTAAGTCTCCTTTGTTTACAAACTTTCTAGAGATCACCAAGTCTTTCTTTGCTGATACGTTTGTCAAAGGTAAACTGACAGAAATAAGAGCTGCAGCACATTCACTCATCATTTCTCATTAACACTCCTGGCTTTGTTTTAATTAGCGGTTTTGACTGACACCTGTGTTCCTGTGACACTGTGGCTTCTATTATCCTCCTTCCCAGCTGTTGCTTGTCAATCATCCCAAAGTTGTCTCTTGTCTCTGGCTGTGGTCGAATACTCTATTTTGCTTAGGAAGGTTCTTAACTGAGTGAAATGACCCGGATGTATCGAAGTGGCAGCCATGACAAGAGCTGGTTGAATTCTGTAAATGCTAAAGAAAGGTGCTTCAATGCTTTCTTTCTTCATTTAGCATAGGGTACACTGGACCATTCTTTATGAAAGGAAAATAGATAATGCTGTCCCACAATTCCTAGCAGCAGCAACATTTAAAGCGACGCACCATTCAGCTGTTCACGAAAACTAACGATATGCCTATCTTAAGTAAATTTAACAATTATTTTCACACAATAACCCTAATTGGGATTCATGTTGTTAAATATGAGTGGATAGGAGGGTGAGTGTAAGCAACCATTCTCAGACAACCATTTTGTTTCACTTTTGTGACTGGTATCCTATATATATTTTTTTTTCAATTCCAACCTTGGTAATGAAGTAATACTTTTCAACTAGAAAATGCATTTCTGGAAGAAAAAGCTTGTGAATGCTGAAAAGCTAAATTGCTAAAGCTAAACTGGATGAAGGTGGCTCAGTAAAGTAGTGACAATAGTTGGAAAAGTGTGAATGGTTTTAATTAGTATGAATTTCAATAAAATGTTTTGAATTATACAAATAATGTATTAAACAAAAGGGGAATATTTTAAGTTTAAAAAAGAAGAAAAGTCATAGTATAGCATGTCAAAAAGTCATAGTATGGGTATGTCAAAAAAGTGATAAAAAGTCATAATAGTCGTAAAAAGTGATGAAAAATTCATAGTATAGTTTACCGAAAAAAGTAATAAAAAGTCATAGTATAGTGTGTACAAAGTAGAAAAGTCATATAAAAGTCATAGTATAGTATATCGGAAAAAGTGATAAAAAAGTAATAGTATAGTATGAAAGAGTGTCATAGTCATAGCATCGTGTCAGAAAAAAGTCATAGAAAATTATGTCCAAAAATTTATCAAAAAAAAAAATCATAGTATAGAATATTGAAAGAATTGATAAAAAAAATCATGGTATAGTATGTCAAAAAAAGCTCATGAAAAAAACATAGTATAGTGTAGTATGTCAAAAAAAGGCAGAATATAGAATGTCGAAAAGTCATATAAAAGTCATAGTATAGTATATTGAAAAAAGTGATAAAAAGTAATAGTATAGTATGTCGAAAAAAGTCATTAAAAGAACAAAGTATAGTATGTCGGAAAAAGTGATAAAAAAAACTCATGGTATAGTATGTTGACTAAAACTCATAAAATAGTCATAGCATAGTATATCGTAAAAAGTCAAATTATAGTATGTCAAAAAAAATGATAAAAAAGTCATGGTATAGTATGTCGAAAAAGCTCATGAAAAAGACATAGTATAGTGTGTCAAAAAAAGTCAGAATATAGTATGTTGAAAAGTAAATCAAAAAAAGTGATAAAAAGTAATAGTATAGTATGTCGAAAAAAATCATGAAAAAGTCATAGTAAATTATTGCCCAAAAAGTGATAAAAAAAATCATAGTATAGAATATTGAAAGAATTGATAAAAAAAATCATGGTATAGTATGTCAAAAAAAGCTCATGAAAAAAACATAGTATAGTGTAGTATGTCAAAAAAAGGCAGAATATAGAATGTCGAAAAGTCATATAAAAGTCATAGTATAGTATATTGAAAAAAGTGATAAAAAGTAATAGTATAGTATGTCGAAAAAAGTCATTAAAAGAACAAAGTATAGTATGTCGGAAAAAGTGATAAAAAAAACTCATGGTATAGTATGTTGACTAAAACTCATAAAATAGTCATAGCATAGTATATCGTAAAAAGTCAAATTATAGTATGTCAAAAAAAATGATAAAAAAGTCATGGTATAGTATGTCGAAAAAGCTCATGAAAAAGACATAGTATAGTGTGTCAAAAAAAGTCAGAATATAGTATGTTGAAAAGTAAATCAAAAAAAGTGATAAAAAGTAATAGTATAGTATGTCGAAAAAAATCATGAAAAAGTCATAGTAAATTATTGCCCAAAAAGTGATAAAAAAAAGTCATAGTATAGAATATTGAAAAAAGTCATAGTATAGTATGTTGAAAAAGGTGATTAAAAAATTCATAGTATAGTATGTCGAAAAAAGGTATTCAAAAAACTCATGGTATTGTATGTCGAAAAAAAGTCATAGCATAGTATATCGTAAAATTCAAAGTATAGTATGTCAAATAAAGTGATAAAAACGTCATAGTATAGTATGTTGAAAAGTCATATAAAAGTCATAGTACAGTATATCAAAAAAAGTGATAAAAAATAATAGTATAGTATGTCGAAAAAAGTCATAAAAAAGTCATAGTATAGTATGTCGGAAAAAAATCATAAACAAATCATAGTAAATTATGTCCAAAAAAATAATAAAGTCATAGCATAGAATATTGAAAAATGTCAAAGAATATTATGTTGACAAAGGTCATTAAAAAAGTCATAGTATAGTATATCGTAAAAAGTTAAAGTATAGTATGTCAAAAAATTTGATAAAAAAGTCATGGTAGGATATGTCAAAAAAGCTCATGATAAGGACATATTATAGTATGTCAAAAAAGTCATAGTATAGTATGTCAAAAAAGTCATAGTATAGTATGTCAAAAAAGTCATAGTATAGTATGTCAAAATAAAAGTCATAGTATAGTATATCGAAAAAAGTAATAGTATAGTATGTCAAAAAAAGTCATGAAAAAGACAAAGTATAGTATGTCGAAAAAAGTCAAAGTATAGCATGTCGGCAAAAAGTCATAGAATGGTATTTGGATGAAAGTCAAAGTATGTCGAAAAACGGATAAAAAAGTAATATTATAGTATGTCGAAAAAAGTCATTGTATAGAATGTTCAAAAAATTCATATTATATTATATCCGAAAAAGTCATAGTATAGTATATCCATCTGACTGAAAGAGCCCTGGTAAACTTCCCATTGAAGAAGCCTGAAAAATGCCTAAACAATACGTGGTATCAATATAATGACCTCACCGTAAGCACCAGAACGGATTTGCAAAAATATTGATATATATAGTGTGGATAAAGTTAAAACGTGGGCATTTCAGCGATTTGAACAACTGGTACTCTATGCTTTTGTCCAGAAATGTCAAGGATGTTTAACAAGGGCTGTCAATAAAGGAATGCTTGTGGCTCTTTTTTGGAGGCTCACTGAGCCAAATGTATAAGTCCTATTGCTTAAATGAAAATAGACAAGTATATCTACGTTTTGACGTATTAATGGTGTATGAGAAGTAAGAATTGTGGCCGTGAGAGCAAGTTGAAGAGAAATACAATGTTCTCTCTCCTCTGCAATGTAGCTGTGACATCACCACCACTGAGCAGCCTTTAAAAATGCAGAAAAAGCCTAAAGAAGCACTAAACTTAAACAGTGATAATACACAACAACTTTAAAAGATATCAAAAAGCTGAATCACTTTCTAATAGCTGAAGGTTTTGTGAATAGTTTAAAGTTTGAATGACATTTGTAGGTGAAAGTATGTGGGAGGAATAGCATTTAGAAATGGAAATCCTGTGAAGTGAAATCCTGAAGAGGATTTAAAGATTGCTCCATTGACTTTGAGTGTAAAAAGAAAAAGACTTAATATTTTAAAAACTATAAATGGTGGATAAAAGTTGAATGCAAGCACAAATGTCCTTAAAGAGCTGAACATTTTTAAATTGAATGGTTTTTGTAGCTGAAAGTATGCAAAGTAGTAGGCGACCAAAAATTGTACAGAAGAATCGGATAACATTACTGTGAATGCTGCTGAATCAGCATTCACACAAATATGTCACTTGCTATAAATGATTTATTCATTTTGAGAGTTCCTATTGTGCTTGAACTATTTCTGTTTTCACATCCTAAATTTGAAGTCTGGGCAGAATGAGACACAGTGTGGTGAAAGGGTTGGAGCTGTACCACCTGTTTACACTGCAGTTCTTTTGGTCCATTAAACACCTATTTCCCTTCACTAATGTGGCTGCAAGAAAATCTTCCTTGAGGTACTTAACGTGTAGGTTTACATGAAATGTGACTGTTGAGATTGTCCATTTTTGCAAAACTGACTTTTGTTATGAATATACAATATCTGCATATGAAGCATGATTATGGTATGATTAATGTTAGGCCACTAGAACTGAACTAAACTAATAGTTTTTTGAGCTCAAACTGTATTATGTCTCCATGTTGGAGTGTAACAATACGATCATAATCAACATTCCAAACATAAAAAACAAACATACATCAGGATGTAAACATTAATATTCAGATATAGACATACTTTGTATGTGTTTGTGCCCATATGTACCTGTCCACGTTATAGCTAGTCTGTGCTGTCATATACCTGCCCCTCCAAAAACTCCATCAGTACTTACCCACCCAAATCGTATCCCACCCCTCACTGATATTTACTTGAATTACAGGAAATGAATTCATGAAGCATCAAACATAATTACAAAACCAATACAGAACATGCTCTTGTATTGGTTTGTATACAGTATGTGTGCTAAAATAGTATTTATCAACTTGATTTCTTAGCAGAGTTGAAACTTTCTGTTACCTTGCACTTGCCAACTGGATAGTTAGGGAAAGATGGTGGGCATCATTATAAAGAAACAAAAATGTCAACACTGATGTCCAGTCTAAAAATGGAAGCAGACCAACCACTACTCTGATCTCACTCCTTAAAAAAAATCATTTTGGCTTTCTTATCCTCTCAACTGACTTAAAGAAAATAACAATTTTAGCAGCTACAGAAAAAGCACATATTAGCCAACCTCTGTAATTCAATGTTTGTGTAAGGCCAAATGGGGACATCATTTGCTAACTATGTAGTATTCAAAAAAAAAACTCCACACAAAAGGAGCAGGCCCACTCCAGACTGAGACCTACGCTCGTCAGCAGGGTGAGACACGAAGCAGTGCCTAAGTATAAACAGAGGCCATGACAGATTTCACACTGTGTTTCTGTGCAAACACAGTGGGCTCACTTTTAGCCACCACCATGCTGTTCAAGTCCCTCTGAGGGTGGAGAGAACGCCTGCAGATGGTCAAGCATTTTGAAATGACGCAAGAGAGACCTCATTTAAATAGTGATGACAGGATTGTGCATATCCTTGTGTGCTCAATACATGCATATGCAAACACACAGCCACACATGTGCTGTGCAAACAAGTAAGACTCTTGTTGTTAAGATAAGGTAATGCTAAAAGCTAAAGCTAATGAAAAGAATGTCATGATAATAACACTTTATTGTCAGTTATCTTTATATGATAACATAATACCCTAACTCAGAGCTTAGGATCAGGATCTAATTGACTGTTTCGCTAAACCCTGCCCCTGAGGATCGACTGCCCGTCACAGCTTACCAAACCTACAAGGCACGGCAGGCCTGTACGGCTTTGGATTTCTCCACATGCAAAAACGGTGTGCATGAGGCTCAAATAAGAGCGACACTATGCATTCAAAGTTTTTTTTAATCACCGTTTCAAAACCAAAACACAAGAGCAAAGGTGTGAGGAATGGATTAAACTGTGTGTTTGTCTGCTCTGACGTACGCTGCACACATTAGCATGCCCGGCTAACTACCTTATCATCTAGAGTGGAAATCTAGCATTATTTTGAAGGGCAAGTGGTGTGCCATTAGCTAGCTATATAATTATGTGGGGTTACAGATTTCGTTAAGAAAAACTTAGTAACTTTGTTAGATAGTGTAATTTCTGCCAAACTCATCGGTTATTCCACATCCTTAAAACCTTTTCTCTTGTAAAAGTGAAGCATTCTCTGAAAATATGAACAATAAAAAATAAATCTATCCACTGTTACTTGTCCAAACTGTTTTTCTATAGTCAGATTTAGGATTAACCAGGTCTGTAATACAAAGCCATGCTGCATATTGCTGTTGAACTTTGTCTCAGAGGGAAATACAAGAGGAAAAAGTAAGTCACACACAAACCACATTGTGCTTTTTATTGTTACATACCATTTTTCATACAAAGAACTCAACCCAATCAACTGAGAGATTCTCAAACTGCAATTTGGGGGATGGAGATAATTAAAAATGCAAGCGGCTTGTACTCGAATTTGCCTCAGCATGTTTATTTACTAAACCAGCAGTTATTTATGATGAGAGGTAGTGCTTTGATTTTTCTTTTCTTGGTAGGAGAATAGGAGGCATACAGCTTTGGGTTTTCAGGTTTTCTTAATTGACACACATACACGATAATATCCCTCCAAAAAAGGATACCATTAAAAGGAAGCTGATGAACAGCAGCTGCTGAATTCTGTCAGGGTTTAATCATAAATGAGGGCTGGCTGTTTGTGTCTTTGGATTAAAAGTTTTGGTAAAGTCTTTACAAACTATTCCCTAATTAGACACTAGAAAATCACATATCCTGTGTAGACTTAAAATCATACAATCCACAACATGTCAATATGATAATAATTTTGGAGCACAGAGGGAAAAAGTAACAAGGTCAGAGAGTTGTCTGGATTTGTATGTCTCTAAGAGAACATACAACTATATTTGTTCTTCCACAAACCCCTCTTCTCTCTCTCTCTCTCTCTCTCTCTCTCTCTCTCTCTCTCTCTCTCTCTCTCTCTCTCTCTCTCTCTCTCTCTCTCTCTCTCTCTCTCTCTCTCTCTCTCTCTCTTAAATGTCAAAATGCTGAAGTGGAATTGTAATTTGGACCATTTGTGGCCTTGCCCTGCCTCTGATGCTTGTGTAATAATATAGGGCTGTAGACAGCAGAGAATACCACACTGGGCTTAATGTACAAAATCAAATCTCTCTGTTGAATGAAAGTACAGCAGGCAGGGTTGAAGTTCAAAACACCAGCCTTTCAGCAGCTAATTGGCTGGGCTTGTGATCTCTCCCAAAAGGGCCCATCATCAGAGCCTTCAACTTTTAGCTTTTAGCCCTCTTCCTGTGACAGCTTAGAGCAAGCAGCTGACCCAAATCTACTGTACGACTGGCCATAACTGAGCTTTGAACAGAACATATTTCCCTGTATTTTTATTAGAGCCTGGCATCAGGAATCTCTAAGAAATATACGTTATGGATGGTCTGAGCTTCAACTGAAGAAAAAGGAATTACTAGAAATACCTTAGCTACCACAGCTCGAGAAGACCTCCAGAAAAACATGGTTAGCACACCCACAGTACTAGCTTAATCTTGGCTTACGTTGGGCTCTTTTCTGTCTTCACTTAAAGAAAAATCAGGAGGTGACAAGAGGTGCAGAGCTAATCTTCCTGCAGTCAGGTTGCAGGGACAAGTTAGAGATAAGACGGGGCTACAGATAAGACTGGAGACCCCTACAGCAGAACCACAAGCTTCGTGGGGGGAGATCATTGGACCTGATATCAAATGAAAGGAAGATGCTCTGGAGATCTGGGGCCAAAGCTCCCAGGAAATTAATTACATCGAAAACCCTACGCCACCATCTTCAGCACCCGCTGTCATTCTGCTCGCCTTCATCGAGTGCCTCGATTGTAGACCACAACAAGCTGTTGTGGTGGTTTGTGTGTCAACAGAAAGGGCTTAGTAGAAATCTCATTTTGGCAAATCAAGTTGGCAGGAATTTAAGGAACATAAATGATAAAAAGGAATTGCACCTCAATGAATTTCTCGTTTTTCTTTCCATCTCTTCTCTTAATCACATCACTTTGTCCATTTCCTCTACATGAGCATATGTCATTTATAAAATATACCTTAAGGAAAACTCCTTTTTATCTCAACAATGCACACACATGCATTGCATACTGTAGGTTTGTAACTGAATGACGTACCCTTAGAAATCCCAGCAGCTGAAATAAGTTGTACAAGACCAGCATCTTTACCAATATCTTTACATCACACAAATTGACACACAAAATCTCTAGTCCAGTTCTTGTACAACCATGGTTGATTCCGACATCTTATTGTAACCCAGTCAGGTGTCACAGAGCGGAGTGGGATATTAGGTCATTATTCTATAACTGTGAATGTTCACACTTTCACTTTTTGCCTTGTTAAGCTATCGCTCTCACTTTGCAGACGGCTTGCATGTACTTGCAGCAGTGTTCATGCAGGTCCCACAGGGGCTTATTAGAGGGAATGTTAGGGCTTTTCTCAACCCTAGCACACGCTCCCTTCACAACAGCCAGCGGAGAAAGGGGAGAGAGGTTCACAATTACCAGGCTCACGTCACCCGGACTTCAGACACATTCTCACTGCAGTGGCTCTGCAGCATTGAGCAGAAAGGTCATAAGCTTCTTTGAAATTCTGTTTTCAAAGATCTTTATCATAAAGTGGAATCCACATTCATGGCCATCATCGTTTACAATATAAAGAGAGAGCAACCTGTCAGGATTTTGTTAGCCTTAGCTGATGGCAAAATATGTGGATGTCTGTCATAGTTGACAAAGGAAATTAATTATTATGGAACAGATTTTTGGGCATTAATTGACAAATGATGGTAAATATTGACAGGAAAGGAATGACAGAGCGAGAACAAGTGGGATGGCATACAAGAAAGGTCCTGAGTCCACAGAGATACCCAAAAGTAATGACTGAAACTGTGGGGTGTTGATGCCGTTCAACACATGTTGAAAGCAATTTGGCCATTCTCAGGTGTAAATCTTCTTTGTTACATAGTATGTACAAGAGGGATATTGGAAAGGAACAAGTGATTTCCAGCTAAAGCTTACCCTGAGCTAGCCAAGCTAATCTCGGGGCCGGTCCTGAGCATAGGCTGTATAGGCGGTCGCAGAGGGCACCATCTGATATATTTAAAAAAAAATATATATAAAAATATAAATAAGGTTTTTGGGTTTGTCTTGTGGCCGCTGATGCACATTTTTATGGCATACTATACTATGACTTTCTTCATGACTTTTTTATGACATATATTATTACATATTATACTAAGACTTTTTCTGACTTCTTTGCATGACTTTTTAAAGACGTTTTGTATGACATACTATACTATGACTTTTTAATGATATACTATCCCATGACTTTTATCCATCCATCCATCTTCATCCGCTTATCCGGGGTCGGGTCGCGGGGGTAGCAGCTCCAGCAGGGGACCCCAAACTTCCCTTTCCCGGGCCACATTAACCAGCTCCGACTGGGGGATCCCGAGGCGTTCCCAGGCCAGGTTAGAGATATAATCCCTCCACCTAGTCCTGGGTCTCCCCCGAGGCCTCCTCCCAGCTGACTTTTATTACTTTTTAATTACTTTTTTACAGTACAATACCAGTACAATACCTCTGGTGCACTCACAATGCCTCTGATGCACCAAGTAGGCCTAGCCATATTCCAGGTGGTGTCTCTTTCCCAAGAGAGCCAAATTGCACATCATAAAGATGCAATCAACTGAAAAAAGATTAAATATTTTACTGAAGTAGAACATTCAGATTTTGATATATATCAATATACAGTTTTTGGTCAACTTTAGCTAGATACTGAAATCCAGTCTAGTTTGCAGCTAACTAGCTGCTAACTTTTGTTACTCTTGGATACTTTTTTATCTATTTGTCTATCTAACTGCCAGCATTATTTTCTCTCCTTACTGTGGTGTAATGTTAACAGTTTGGCATTTAACTTTGTTGCTGATGTCATGGGGCGGGCTCAGTATTATATTTGGGGTGACAGGCTCTGTTGTAGGCAATTACTGTATATATCAATCTGCATTTCCAATAATGCCAGCTATTTCCAGAGGTGGGGTTCTTTTTTACAGTCCATGGTTGTAGGTGAAGTGTAACTGTGTGTCAAGCATGTAATATTTAACTGCCGATAATGTTCAAGTAGTCTATACACACTAACTCAAAGCAGTCTTTATTGTTTGTGAAAGAACCCAACACAACACTCACCAATCCCCCTTATCTCTTCTCCAAGTCTGGAAATAGCTAGCATTATTGGAAATGCAGATCATGGGTATTTTGACAGGAGACTCTGAGGTAGCTGTGAACATTTCCCTTGTCTAGATAATGGGGTTTAAATGGGATATTCAGTTGTGTGCATTCTGGTTAATTGGACATCAAACACTGCATGTACGTGAGAGATTAGACTTCTGAGGATATGTCAGAATAGAGGAGACTACCGTATTTGCTCTCTATCAGATACTTTGTTCTAAAGCTGTATTATTGGACAAGAAAAGCTTCTAATTCAATTTCTCACTTTAATTTACTAGGGGAGGATTAAATGTAACTCATGAGAGATGTTGCAGGATTATGCTATGGCTGGTACATTTTTACTTGTTCTACGAATGGGCCATGCTGATAGCTCTTACAGCTTGAGGAAGGTGTAGGGGAGACTGACACCCAGAGAATGTCTTTGCTTTTAATTTATATACTGGTATATAACTTGACAAATACCAAACATGAGCAAACATATTTGTGAAGGTGGCTGGGTTAGCTCAGTTGGTAGAGCAGGCGCACACATATAGAGGTTTACTCCTCAATGCAGAGGCCGTGGGTTTGACTCTGACCTGCGGCCCTTTGCTGCATGTCATTCCCCCTCTCTCTTCCCTTTCATGTCTTCAGCTGTCCTATGGAAATAAAGGCCTAAAATGCCCAAGAAAATAATCTTAAAAAAAAACATATTTATGAATAATGGATAATTATGATATTTATTTTATTTATATATTTAAATTGGTAATATGTGCATATATTTTGACTTTTTAGTCCAACTAGCGGCATGGCCTTTATGTATGGCAATGTTGGTCTGTCGGTTGGTCAGTTGAGACCAAAATATCTCATGAATATCTGTGACTTTTCTACTGGTGCCATCCGCAGGTTGACATTTTTTGGCTTTGGTTTTGAGTGAAATGTCTCAACAACCATGAAATTTGGAAATTTGTCCAATACGTTGGCTTATGACAAAATACTTGCAAAACTTATGACATTCCCATCAGCCTCAGCTGTACTTTGTGTTTAGCGCTAATTAGCAAATGTTAGCATGCTGACGCCTGCCCAGCACATATACACAATCCATTACTTCTACAGTATATTGTTCAGTTTTCCATAACAAGCAGCCACAATTGTGTGCTCAAACACACACACACACACACACACACACACACACACACACACACACACACACACACACACACGTTTCTTTGCTGAACCTTCCTAGAAAAGTGTCTAAACTTTCCCTATTCCCATTTCCACAGGGCCCCATATCTCACTGTGGGAAGGGAGAGAAATAAGCAGCGGCGTGCTGCCTCTGCCAGCCTGTCGGATTTGAAGTTTATTAAGTATATCAAACCAGGGCCGGCCCCCTCGGGGAACATTTGCAATCCAAAGCTCTGCTTGCTGTTGCTTCCGCCAGCATCAAGCTGTCACAAACACTCCACTTAATTTGCAAAGCAGTGCACATAGTGTCATTTTCCACCATGTGTGAGTACACCATTTGCATCTAAATCAATCGGATGAGAGTTGTTGTTTTTTTTTTGCTTGAGGTGATGCATTGGGTTGTAAACAGTACTAGGTTTTACTGTTTACTGTGCTGTAGTATCAATATGAGGACTTTCTAAAAGAGCGACATTTACTTTTAGGTTACATTTACCAGCAAAAATGCCCAATTTAATGCTTACCTGCACTGTATAGCAGACACAATATATGTCCAATATCTGTTACTGATACCTAGTCATAAAAAAGCTTACCGTAGTGGTCAGGGTGTGCATAATTTGTGGTACTGTATTGAGCTTTATTCATTTATTGATTTTGAGCCGCTCATGGCCAACCAAGCAAACATCAGCTGCAAGAGAATCAGTGAATTTTGAGCTGACATCCCCACAGCCACCAATAGCTTCCCTACCATCCTACACACTCACAAGCTGAGCGCCTCTCAACTCAAAAAACTGACGGACCGTCCCTGCTCCACACTCCCAGACCAGATATGCAATTTATCAGCTGGAAAACATGCAGGAGGGCTAAAGGTGGAAGAGCCTTCTATCTGGTCTCGCTACACCAGCCACTGCTCAGTATGCTCTACCTGAGCTCATTTCACCCTCCAGCGGACAGAAGAGTCTATATGGTCCCTCTGTAAAAGACCTGAGGCACTCCCACCCAGAGTTACTCCACCTGTGCTCCCGTCATCGCCTGAGGGGGAGATCAGACTGACAGGGCCAACAGGACAGGGAGTTATGATGCTCCTAGCCTGTGTGCATGTGCATGATTGTGTGACTGTTATTACCACTGTGCGTTCATGTGTTAATGCAAGATTTGTCCATCTTATTGTGCGCTACATAAACGTACAATGTTCAACAAGCAAGTGTAACATCTCCTCTCAGAGAGGATGTGTTACAATGAGATAATCAAACTTTTAAGCAGGAAAACGGATTACTCTCGCTCCAGAATTAAACAATTCATTACCGCCTTTCTTTTTATAACTATAGACTAATTACATTAGCCACGATGGTTATGTCATAAGACTGTCGTGCTGCTTGCACAGTGCAAATGGATGGACTGGGGAATATTTGAGCCATTTTTAAATTGATTCCGGGAAGCTATAAGGCAAATGTATAAGCCTATAGAGCATAAATTATGCTATGGCTCGATGTAATGACACTGACACAAGACCCATAGTCTTTCACAAGACAATAGTCATGTGAAAGAATAAATGTCTTCAAACTCATTTCTGGTGTCTGCCAATATTTTTTTTACATTGTACAGTGTTTTGGCTGACTCGCATGTTCAGCTGCATTTGTATTCAGCCAGAGAGAGGCTGAGGGAGGCTGCAGTTGCAGCAGGTAGGATATGGCCAGTGGCGGGGAGCCTCCAGAACCTGAGCTGCAGAGAGCAAACACCTACTGGTGGTGCCTTTGCTCAAATTGCCCTCCAATACCAACAGAATCAGAATAATTCTTGTGCAATGAATGTCATCCAATTTTTTTTAGAGAACAGCAAAATTTCAAAGTGGCTTGTTTGGTGCATATTTAGCCATGTAGCTCCATGTAGCTCAGTCTCGGCCCCTATCGCTAGCAGATGGGTCCCTCCTTGTTTGGTCAGCCAGACAATCTGAGCTGTAGCTTTAGAAACCGTGAGATTTCCCAAACTGAATAAATCCCGCTCGCACATATAAACACAAAACTGCTTTGCTAGCTCCATCGTGTTGTAACTAAGACATCTGCTGAAAAAATAATTTTATTCATTAGCATGATTGCCGTACTATTTAGTTCAAAAACATCCAAAACACCGTACGAAAACGTAGCGGACCAGATGAAAGCTTTTATTTTGAAAAGTCGACGCTCACACCGCGGAAAGCATCAGCCGGGATGGCATGAGACGGGAGGTCTCCAGGCTGCAGCCATACCCGATTCAAATATCCTTTCGGTCCCGGTGATTATTTGCGAAATTGTGCAAACGACAGCCTTTTCAAGGCATTTGAGAAGGAAGGAGTGGTAGCATGCAAGCTCCCAAATTGACGCTCGTCTGAGAAATGGAGTTTTGGATAATGTTCAGCTTCGGCAGCTTTACCTATATGCTAAAATATACAATGACTGAGGAAGCCTAGTGACGAGTCCATAGCAATCAGTGTTGAATTTCTTATTACCCAGTGTGCTTTGCTGAATGGTCTCAATGTTTTATTGTTTTATTTCATATGAATACTAGTTTACTAGAGGAGTAACTTAGTATTTGAAGTAATGCAGTAATGCAAGAAGCGTGCCTTTAGTTTCCATGCTTATTGTGTTTCCACAACAACTAGTTAGTGAGTAAATCTACTGAAATGGCCACCACACCATAACAGAGCAGTGTGATGCGTAAGATGAGAATGCAGAGGTTTAGTCATACATGTCATGGCTGTAAAAAAAAACAATGGGTATCTGAACATCTTTGCAAAGTGCGAACTAGTACAGAAGGATTCAATAAATTGTTGGGGAGGGTCATCCCTTCTTTCCTAATCATTGTGGAGGGTCATCCAAAATGTGTTGCAGGTGAAGGGAGGGTCAGGAGTTTTGGGACTAAAGATCCTAAAACTCCTCCGGTGGCCCCTGAAATAAATAATGTCCTTATTTAACAGTCCTTAAGTGTCATTTGGTTTTTGTCAAGACAAGTTATGGTTAGAGTTAGGGTTAGGGTTAGGGTTCATGTCTCATGTTTCTCATTTTATTTTGCTTATTTAATGGTCTGCCTCTGAAGGAGGGAGAGCCGCCATTGAGCAGCAGGGACAGCAGAGACAGACACGGGCAAATACAGCATGTGGAGCTGGTATATTTTCACATCTTACTCGGTAAATTAAGAATTTATTTCGAACAATACTGAGTTGGTAATTGTTGGAAGAGTGGGAAGATTTGGGGAGTTTTATTTAGTTTCTGTCCCGTTTGAATGAAGTGTGATTTATGATGAGTTAACCAGGTAATTAATCTAGTCTTGGTTCGTGAAAGAGACAAACTTGAATCCAGAAGGTGGACAGTTATATTTTTCTGTTTAGGTAAAAAATATTTTCTTTCTTGACATTATTTATTTTGTTAAAGTGGCTATATATAACTTTCAGTTTGTGTTGATTCTAGCAGCCGCTTTGAGCACAAGTGATAGTGTTTCTACCACACCTGCTGTCGTAAAGGTCTTTTCTTTACGGTGCTGCATTTCCTACTGTATTACAGAGTTAGTGTTATGAGGAGGTTATAAGTCGCGATGAATGTTTTGCTCAGACAGAAAATCATACATTTACAATAAGAGAATACGTTACAGATGCATCGTTGCATTTCAAGTGTTGCATACGGTAACTTAGCCTGGATGTACCGTGAGCTAAACCGGGTATCACTGTCACTGTGTCACGAGCCAAAGCATTAGGAGTTTGTTGTAGCAACCAACGTAATAATAACTTAGATTCATATAGCGCATTTCATGAAACCCATGGATGCTTTACACAAGTAACATTACAGGGGGACAAGGGAAAAGAAAATAGGCCAACACAAACACGGACTAAAAGGAATAAAACGTCTAAATGGAAGGGGGACGTCATTTAATGTTGGCTACTGACGTACAACCACATTACACAATGTAAAGTTATTTTATTAATGAAATAGACATATTACATACCTGAGGGCCAATTCGGGGACGTTTTGGAATCATTAACAATCCCTAAATTGTCTCTGTCTGTTAAAAGCCTGACCGAAGTTGACTCGGTTATCGCCCGTTCACTTTCCCTTTCCCTTTCCCTTTCCCTTTTAGCTTTTAGTTCTTCATTTAATTTCCTTCTTTTCTGTGATGGTCCTAGCCTAGTATCAGCCATAACTACAACAGATAACTTCTAAAATAACATTAAAATACAATTAGGCCTTTATAAAGAAATCTCATGCTTCCTTTTACCTGGCTCCGCTGGCTGGATACAATAACACAGGCTTTTCCAGTGACCCTTCAGAATGTGTTACTGTAGTGCCGTCTACCTGCTGCAAATCATTCTGTGACTTTGCGGGAAAAGTCCATAGACTCTATATAGAATAGACCAACAGATCCCGTTGCTCTGGACAGAGACCAGTGAAGACCATTAGAAGCACTTTTCCGGTGAGCGCCGAGCGTTACTGCGCAGCCTCCAACTGAGAGAGACAACATAAATGTGATGTGAGCCACCTGTCTGAAAGTTGTAAGTCTTCTGGTAGCTGTGCCAAGAGAAATCTCAATCATTCCCAATCTTGCAGAGACGGAGAGCGTAGGTATATGTAAGGAGATAACATGGACATAGGCTAATTATTGCTAACTAAAATGCTAGTTAACATTAGTAATTAAACTTAAACAGCTAATCTAAGTCAAAACTGCTTGCTAGCTTCTCCTGTACTATACGGTAATTCCTCTACTATGCGACAGTAAGTCCCGTGGTTATGACACAATCGTTATCCTCTTTACAAAAACGTCTGCTACGGAGCCATAACGTGAGATACAAGTATAGACAAATAAAGTCTTTAAACGCTTCAGATGTAAAGTTATTCACTGTCAAAGTGACGTCAAAATGAATGGCAGTCAATGGGATGCTAACGGGGAGGTGAGTGCTTGTTAGCATTAACATGGTGCAATAGGAGGTACACAACGAAGAAGGCACGATCACCCTTTGTTTTCATCCAAGACTGTGGAATAGCTAAAGGGAACTGATTAGACAATCTTAGGTTCCTGGAGGAGTGATGTAGGGTAAGGAGTTCAGCAATATATAAAGGGGCCAATCCATGTAATACCTTAAAAACAAGTTACATTACCTTAAAATCAATTCTATATTTGACCGGTAACCAGTGAAGAGAAGCCAATATCGGGGAGATATGATCCCTCCTTCTGGTACCAGTCAACAATCTAGCAGCCGCATTCTGGACAAGCTGCAGGCGTGATAAAGTTGATTGGCAAATCCCAGAATACAAGGAATTGCAGTAGTCAATACGTCAGTCAATGTAGTCAAAAAACTACATTTGACAACAGAACTAACTTGTTTGTCAAATTTTAATGCTAGGTCAAAGATGAAACCTAGATTTCTGGCAAAAGGGCGCACACTTGAGGCTAAAGTCCCCAATTTTTTCAAAAGTTCGTCAACTGAATTTGGGGGGCCAAACAACATGATTTCCGTCTTATTCTCATTAAGTTGGAGAAAGTTGTTAGCCATCCAGCACTTAATGTCTGGATGGCTAGTTAGCAAACCAAGGCCAGGGTTAGCCCCTTAGCAGGTTTATGCATGCAGATGAATGCTAATGCTTTTGAAGCGAAATTATACATTGCTTTAAAATTTTAAAACACTTACACTTACAAAGCTAACAGCATATTGTATGCAGCAACATGTGGTGGAGTGTTGACTATGGTTTGAGAATAATGTATCTACAGAGCTGGTAACGGCAGAGGTTGATTAACATCCAGTTAGCAACAATCACTTAGTGACACGTCAGTTAAAAATAGAATAGCTACTGGTTTAGATTGTGTTTGGTGTTTTATTAAGGGTTGCTATAATGACTGCATAAACAATAATGATAATTGACAGATAACATAACGGTATGTATATTTAAGTATATAAGTACTGTATGTAAGTACACATTTTAGGTACTTGTACTTTACTCAAATATTTCCATTTCATGCTACATTAATCTTTTACTCCACTTCAATTAAGAGGGAAATTACTCAACAGCTTTAGTAGTTACCTATACAGATTAAAGATTCACATATGATGAGCATATAAAATATGTTGCGGTTTAAGATTAAAGGTGCTATATATGACATTCAGAACATTAATATAGCAATAAACAACTATTTGCTATGTAAAAATATAGTGGAATATTGATGTCCTGAGCAAATAATGAAGTCACACTAACTCTGTGTGCTGTAATCGAAGCTTCTCTGTTCTTTGTTTTGATAGCCAGTCTGGCTGCGCGTGCATGTGAGTGCATGTGAGTCTTCCTTTGAAACTGTTGTCAGACATTATATATGTACAGAAATGATAGAATCTGGAAGAGTCATTCCACCGTCACTACTATGAAGGCATGTATTCTTAGACACAAAGCATTATTTTTACACATATTTTATATGTTAAGCTAAAATCATTCTTATCAGCTCATATCAACATCGTTACAATCTTGCTCATCATTAAACTATTTGCAATATCACAGTGTTTTGACCTGTACATGTTAGTCCAGGACCTTCATTCCAGGATGCCATTATCACCTCATCAAATATCAACAAATGCTCTCAACCATCATGCACACTGGAAAACCCTTGACCCCTCCACAGGAAAAAAAAAAAACTGTGTTGACTTGAGAGGCGAGACATCTGTCACCACCATGCTGCTTGGTGTGGCAGGCTGAGCTGGCTGCTTGGAGCCGAGGCTTGCATTGGCAACACCACCACTTGTATTAATGCGCAACCATCACTCTCCCCTGCATCTAAATGTTTCATTACAGGCTAGACGCAGACACAATTTCGCGGCCTATATGGGGCCGCTCACCAGCAAGCGTGCTCTCTTAAGGGAAAAGTAAAGCATGACAAATTGAAATAAATGAGAGAGGAAAGAGATGTGGAGGAGGAGGAGGAGGAGGAGGAGGAGGAGGAGAAGGCCTTTTCTCCATATTTCCTCGCTGGGAGGAAAACTCATGAATTTTTCTCTGTTTCTGTCTTGTGGCAGTCAAAAGTATTCTATTCTTCTTCACTTTCCTTTATCTATCTATACTAGTAGTGACCAGGCTATTGTTATCGGTTGTCCTTCTATTGATTAAATTATACTTTTGATAAGATTAGAGGCGCAAAACTGAAAATGATTTCAGAAAATGAAATGTATGTGCAACCAAGATCCTTAAGATTTAAAAATATGACCATTTTCTATCATACATGGAAGCAGTCTACCAAGGTTATCTTCCACCATACAGTCAGTATAATACATTTCTGTAATGGGTGATTTTAACTTTTCATACAGTACATATGATGCTAGTGTGCTGAGAAATTGAAAAATGGCTGCGGTAAAAAGCCAAACAAATATATCATTTCCTTATCTGTTGTAAACCATGTGAGATTTACTGTATGATAAGTTGCATTATACATCCCTGATCAGTGCTATCTGTGTTTCTTTATCAGCTAAAGGGTCCAACCCTTGGAGCATCAAAGAAATGACAACTCAAATCTGATAATCGGATCAATCATTTAGCAGACTCAGGACTGTGAACAATCTGTTCAGTCCTCAGGTCTGTCTTTAGAGACGGTCTGATAAAAGTGGACTTGTGAAACTGTATGAGCATCTGCAATGTTTTTATGTAGTTTCATACATTTTAATACAATGTCATATAATAAGTATGATGATATTATAGCATTAAAAATAATAAGGCCAGATATTTTATTGTCAGACATATGGATATATGAAAACAAAGATAGAGATAAAAAACTAAACGTAGTTCTAAATGCTTGGTTGGTAACTTCAGGAGCAAAGAGGTTGCAAAGAAATTGATAGAGGCAGTTTTACCAGGTGCATTTCAAGTCAGTATTTGGCAGGTTGTTTGCACACATGCAAGTACAGACGTATGTGATCAACACACACACAAATGTGTGTGAGCTCTTCACCCAACCTCACTCAAACCTTCATGGCCTAAAACCCTGAAGCCCTCATATCAACAAAGCCACACTGATATTACACCACGGCAGGTGTGTTGCCGTAGCAACAAGGCCCTTTCATCTCTTGATTCCTCATTGGGTATGCATATTCAGTTTGGTGTCTTTATCCCCCCCTTGGGCACTCCTTCCCCCCGCAGCCAGTCAATCACACTTTCGTCTCATCTCCTCTCTGATTGGCTTGTTCCTCTCATGCCCTCTTTCAAGGTATTGACCTTCATACACGGCTGACTGCTGAATGGCAATGAGGAGAGAATCACCTGTACCGCTCTCAGTGCATGAGAAAGACACTGTGAGAGAGGGAAGGAGTGGAAGAGAAAGCACACCTGTTGCATGTTTGAGTATCAAACCACCGAGGCTCAGGAGGCGTTTGAAGCAGCTCTTCTTGAAAATAATGCCTTGGTTGAGAATGGGGATCAGAGACAGAAAGGCTTATGGATTTTTCTCTATGCTTCTCTTTCCATTCTCACTTAAAAAAAATACTGCTTTTTCTGCACCTGAAAGCCACGGTATAGCGATAAGACAGTCACGACACAAGAGGACAGAACAGAAATGGCCCAAGTGATAGTTTGTTTGAGTACTTCAACACTGGAGACTTGCCTGAAAGCATGTTAAGGAGGATACATTTCATGCAACTGATGTTTTTTAACAGATATATATATATATATACATATATATATAGCATCGATCGATCATGTCTCACAGTGTACGTAATCTGTACGTGCCTCTGTAGATTTCTTATTCTGTTTTGTTTTTATCCTGCTCGTTTCTTTGGGGGTTCCCAGGGCAGTCAGAGGTATTGACTTTCTCTCCTCCCAACCTGTGAGCTCAGGTTGTCTGCTCCGCTGAGCTCCAAAGGCCGACTGCTGCAGTGTGGGAGGAGAAATGCGGAAAAACTAAGTCCTGATTATCTGGTCAGTTAGCTCGGTCAGTTAGCTAGGCCACTCGCCTCATCACTGACAGCAACCTTGGTGTGTGGATAGTCAGCCGAAAGGTATTTTAGCAGCTTCTATTGGAAATCCTTCTGCTGATAACTATGTGCTCTGAAGGCAGCAGGTTGGTTAGAGAGGCTGCTTATTAGTTCAATAACTGTTTACGTAAGTAAATCTAATAACTAAAAAGCTACAGCAGGTTGTAAGCAGTTTTTTCCCCCAACCTTTTTTAATTTCCTCTGGAGGCACTCATCAAACACTTATCTATTGAGCTATATGCATAGCAAATTATAGGTTTATAGGTTTATTTGTGAAATATTGCAACAGCTGCTTTGCTCTGTCTTCACTGAACTGGTGCTTTAATTTAATGCATTTCTTCCTGTGCATGCAGTCTTCTGCAGCAGGTTTTTGTTTCATTGCTAGTCATAAATACACCTCAACTTAACCACTAGCCACAGATGGCAACCATGTAACTTCCACAGGGTTGTTTTTATACTTATGTGTGCATAGGACCTTTGCTCCAGCTGGTTATTGCTTCTATTGATGACCAAAATTACATTACATTAGACATTTAAATCAGGTTAAAGCTGCTGTAAACAATATCTCTATGTTAACAAGGGTTGTTCTTTTGTTTTTACAGCCTGATACTTTACTGTTTTTATTCAGTCCATTGCTCTCATCTGACTCATTTTCAGCCGCAGCAGGTAGCTGTCAAACGACAAACAAATTTAGCAACTAGCTGTTGAACCCATTAGAGCATTTAGCAACTAAAAAAGTCAAATGTTTCCCTCAGGAGTTGGTGGAGAACAAAGCAGAGCTAAAACGAGACTAAATATTGGACACAAACTCAACTCCAATTTAATGCTAATGTTGCTCTGTGTCTGCTGGATATGTAAATCAGTCACTGTCAGCTAACTATCTTGCATTCAGAGCATGTAAGTGGACTGTGAGAATTTCCACTCCTTGCTCACAACGCTGTTTGTTCCCTTCGCTCCTGCGCTCAACTCAGAATTTCACCCAGCTCTACTCAAATCGCTCACCTCTTGCTCCAAGAACAAAAAAGCTGCGTTGTATTATTATGTATATCAGATGAATGGCGCCCACCTTCCCTTCATGCCCAGAGCTCCACAGCAAAAAAGTCCACCGGATGACAGGCACAGGCAGCATGGAGAGGGAGGGCGGGTGCCACTCATCTGCGTGTACTGTTCTGTGCTGCAGTAACACAGAGATGGGCTCGAGCATGCTTCGAACTCTTGGTGCGAGTGGTACCGGAGCGAAATTGGACAGCACGTTTTTCTCCCATCCTGGAATGCTGTGTGTGGCTGTCTTCCGCAGTGCTATGGAGGAAAGTCTGGCAAAGCGAGACTACAGCAAGTGTGGAAAAAAATGTATGCAGATTAAAGTGCTATGGGTTTTAATAGTTACTGTCAAAAGCAAGGTATATATTTACATGCTGGCTGACAACTGAATACATTAGCTTTAATGGTTCAATGGGTTTTAGTTTGTTTTAATCATTTTTATCCAGTTTAAATGGATATTAAAGGGTTATTTCAGGTTTTATATGTTGTATGTTGGTGTGGGAGTAATATTGGCTATGTAAAGGGACACCCCCTCTTTCTATTTGGTTATTTTGCTTGATTATGTTAATGTGTTGTTCTACTCCTTCATTGACTAGCACAATATATATTTATTCAATAACACTGGGACATTATGCATGAAGTATGAGGTATGGGTGAGTAGAAAGGCACAGGCACTGTGGGCAGCTATGAGGGGTCCTGCACAATTCAGTAAATCCTGAGTTAGTGCAGTCGTGAATGAGGCTGATATGTGTGTGTTCTGTGATTACAGGTGAGCATCGTAGTTGCTGACGTGTTATATTGTATTAATACAGATGTGAAACAAATACATAGTGGATATCAATAATGAAATGTGAGTTAATGTGACGGAAAAGTTAATTAGTACATCTCTGAAAAGGGCACTCGGCTTGAGTTAGCTAAGCAGCTAAGGGGAATTGTTTGTAGTATATGAGTGCGGGTAGCCTAGTAATGTAACATGGTCATTCATATTTCATATCATATTCAGTTATTTGAAGAAAAGTTATGGTGAAACAATATAGTAAACACTATATAGTAAACACTGTAGTAAATCCTGAGATAGTGCAGTCGTGAATGAGGCTGATATGTGTGTGTTCTGAAAAAAAAAGAGAAAAGAATAAACGTTCTTAAAAATCATGCAAAAATCCTTCCATACATCCAAGTGTGTAACATTGGCTGCTATCTGTCTTCATAAAACTTTAACAGCAGTGCTGTTATCTCTGTCCACATTCCCTTTATCTTCCCCCAATTCATTACCAAAAGAGAAAGGAACCTCAAACACCTCTCTCTATCCACAGTTCCTTAATCTCACTCATCTGACTACAGTTGCATCTGGTTTGGATCACAGAAGGAATAAAAATGGATTTGCTGACACACATGCTCTGGCATTTTGAGACAACAAGAGACAAAGATACATAGATGAGAAGAAGTGCTTTGTTCCATCCATCTCTGGTCCAAATAATCTGATCAAAAGCGAAACAGAAAGGAGCCTGTTGGTTCTGTCATAGATGAGCTAAATTTGATTCACAGCAGGATTTCTGAGAGCAAAAAAACTAAAGAGGAGCTTGTAGACAGTGGTGGATCTAGAACATTTTACATGGGGTGGCAAAGGGGTGGCATGGGAAGACATTACATGGGAATCCCCATATGGGTTAGGGTTACCTTTTGTTTGATCATAATTACTGATAAAATAAGACCCATTTGTAAATATCTAACCCATCCATTGCATTACTGTAAGCTGTTCTTGTCTTTACTAAAATCAAAGCTAATCAAAGGGCAAAATGCTATTACAAATCATGAGGGAGCGATTTCACTTTTGGCTAATTAATGGATGTGCTGTTATTGCTGATGCTGAATCGCCTTTACCATCCATCACATTCATTACAAATGTAACTTTAGGTTAAATTGGTGTTTTTAAACTTCACCGGGGAAACTGACTTTACCTTCAGATGCTCAGGGCAGCTCAGTCGCTTCAGTCTTTGCTCAGATGCATGGCCACAACAGCAGACTCGCTGTGTGTGAGCCAGACTGTGTGAACACCGCTCGGCACATTTGATGTAGGGACGTAGCTAAGTATTTGAGAGGCAGGGGCCTAAGATTACATTTACAAGTATTAATTTATGGTCAATTTATTGTTGTTTCAATGCTTTGAGAAGCTTGTGGACATAGTGGCAGTTTGTTTTTACAAGTAAAGTTTTAAGAACACCAAAGTTAGGGGGCAGCTGGGGGGCCAAAATGCTCTACAATTGGGGGACAGCTTTTCCCCCTTGCCCCCCTGTAGATCTGCCCCTGTTTGTAGAGCTTTGGAGGTAAGGGTGTGTATGTAAAATGTACACATACATGTAAACTGTATTAAAGGTTCAAAAGTCAAATCATATTTTTCTGTTTCATGTTTAAATTTGAACTTTGCATTAATGCACGTCCTTACAACTGTCTCTTGTTTTACACCTCTTTCCTTGTCACTTCCCTCCCCCCCCCCCACCCTCTCTGTCTCTCTCTCTCTGCACCACTTGGCTGCTTGTTGTTGATGGATGGGTCAATTTGGCCAAAACTGTGTAGATCATAACATGTTAGTCCATGTGATGTGACATGGCATCTCTTTATGAGACATCCAGTACCACCCCTCCACACGCGCACACACACAGGGACACACATTTGCTGGTTTGCTCAAGAATCTGTTAGGTGCAAAAACTAATGAGGATAAAAACTGTCTTTCTCGCCCCAACCTTTCCCTTTCTCCTACCTTGAATGGTATTTAGGCCTCAACTAATAGGGCAGTTCTCTAAACTGCTGCACCATGCATTTTCAGACAAATATTCATACATTTTTAAATCTTTTCTGTTTGGTGCAGCATGTAAATCTGTGTCCAGAGGCAGAGAAAAATTGGTTTTGGTGTCATCTCCCAATTTTCTGGGAGAGATGTGGAATTATTCCTTGTCCCTCAGCATACAATCAATTCCAATGGACTAAAGAAGCATTGCCCAAACGCGAAGCAGCATGTCTTCCTATCCTACAGTGTGTTTCCACAGTAGTGATGCATACAGCCATTAAAGGAATTTTCCCTTGGCTTTTGCCGTAATGTGCAATGTACGCATGCGCTATGCGGCATGCGCACACATCAAAAAATGCAGTGACGATGGCGACACCAAGTCCTCCTGCAGTTGTGCCATTTGTCATTAGTTTTGCTTACAATAACTTCATAAACAGTGGCAGTAAGCGAACAGCTACATGCAAGGTGTGTGGCACCAAGATACATGACGCCGGATCAACAACGTCGAACTTCATCAGGCATCTCAAAAAGCACCCAGATAGGTCAGTAACTTGCTAATGTGAAAGAGATGTTACATTTAGCATATATCGTCACAGGTAACAAGCTAACCATCGCAAAGTGTTGTGTTAATGCTGGGAACAGGTATCAGGAAATGGTATCGTTACAGTTGTATCCACATGATGTGACAGACTTAGGTTAATATTTCACCAGTAGCAGAAGATTAGAATATACAATGTCCTAAGTTGGAGACCCAATGTAAGTTCTGGATGTAACAGAATTAAGCTTCACATCCACTCGTGGCTGCAGTGCCCACATTTTATTTCAGAAAAAAAAAACATGATAGAAACGTTTAGTATTACTTTAGCTATTTCCCCCAAAGAACACTACACATATGTCAGTTTTATGCAGATTTTATTAGTGGCAAGCAAAAATAATTTCCCATGTCCATCTACAGGTTTACAGAATTCATCAATGCTAAAAAAGGTAGTATTGGAGAGGGACAGAGCAGCACTGAGTCATTCATTATTCAGCCAAGAGATGTGCAACTGTATCATCAGGGACATCCTAGGCAGAAGGCCATCACAGAATCAATCATAAATGAACTCATCATTTCATGCAATCTGCCACTGTCATTGATTGACAAGCCCAGCTTCAGAAATTTTCTGTCAGTGGTAGATGAAAGATATTGTCCAGTAAGTCGGAGCTCCGTAACAAGAAGACTGAATGAGCTTGCAACAGACAAAGAGGCCAAGATCAAATCAAAATTAGAGAAAACAGACACTGTATCTGTTACTGTGGACATCTGGACCGACAGGACCATGCGTGGCTTTTTAGGAATTACTGCCCACTTCATGGAGCTAGACAGAAGCAACACAAGACTCCAGTCAGTTCTATTAAGCTGTGAAAGATTCACAGGGTCTCACAGTGGTGAGAGGATTAGTGAAAAATTTGAGGAAGTATGTGATAACTTCAACATAAAGCACAAATTAGATTACATTATCTGTGACAACGCTTTGAATATGAAGAAAGCCTTTACGGTTTGTTTTCCCTCTGCTACAAGTAGCGAAGATGATGACCTGGAAAATGACGACCTGTGGGAGGATGTAAATGAGGATAACCAGGATGATGTGGAATCCATCCAGAGCAGCTGCTGGCAAAAACGACTTCAGTGCTTTGCACATTCGCTGCAGCTCGTTGTGCGGGATGGACTTAAAGATATAAAAGTTCTGAACAGCGCAATGGCAAAGGTGACAACATTTTGCACTTTACTGCATTCTACTTGTGTCCTAAAAGAGGCATTTGAAGCAGAATATGGAGCCAACCGTAGCATCCCCTCTGCTATAGTGACAAGATGGAACAGCACTCTGCGCCTTGTTGAAGCAGTCACTGACTTGGATCTTCAAAGCCTGAATACACTCCTGGACACCCAAGGTCATAAAGACCTGTGTTTATCAGCCAGAGAATGGGGTCAGCTGAAAGAACTTGTGGACATTTTGGACCCATTTCTTCAAGCAACGGACCTCACTCAAGGGGAGAAAGTTGTGACCCTTAGTGCAACCCTCCCTTGTGTACTTTCACTTAACAGACATCTCATCAGGATGTTGAATGCTACTCGCCACCTGGTTGGTTTAGTGAAAGCCCTGCAGAAGTCCCTTTTAAGGGTATATTTGTAAGTTTGAAAATGGATGACTCCAGTGACGTGGCAGTAGATCTTCCATTTGGGGACATTGTCTACATGATGTCAGCAGTACTAGATCCATCATTCTGCCTCTTTTGGCTAGAGCAAGATGTCCAAGCACCAGATGAAGTGAAGAGTGAAGTCAAGGAGATGATAATAGGTACGTGTACCCACCATTTCCAAACACTAACTATCACACACATCATATTATGCATATTAAAAATGACAATTATGTTGTATATTGTCTTCCTAGATTGATTCACAACATTGACACTGTGTGTAGTCCCATGATGCTGTAACTAAACATGTTTTTTGATAAACTTACAGACCTGGTCTTGGCTGAGGCTCAGAAACTGACTCTACCTGAAAGCTACCTGTTTTTTAAAGACTTTCCAGGATTTAAAGCCACTAAAGTGTGTTGCCAGAAAGGTCATCTGGCCCATATCCAGGGTTTTGAGAGAGCTAATTTAGAAGATCAAATGGTCTTCTTATTTCAGTTTAAGTGGCAATTGTTTAATTGAAGTTATTTCATTTTTTTTCCAATTTATTTTAAATTTTTCTTGTTGTTAAATAGCAATAGGGAAAGTATCAGTTCTCACATGTTTGCACCATGGTTGGTGTATTAACTTTCAATACAGATGTTTTCCTCGAACTTTGAACACTGAAAAATGTAATGCATGATGAGGTTGGGCTTTACAGCCAGTTAGTAACACAGACAAACATGTATTCTTTGGTGCAGATGCCAAAATGTTGAAAAATACAGTTATGAAATTGAAACAGTTTTTTTAATTTGTGTTTCTTCAGATTGCATTGCAGTAAACCCCATAAAGTTATCCTACAACTGATTTTGATACTGTACTGTATGGATGGTAGCTACAGGACATGATTTGAATTCATAAGATTTAACAATACAGTGTTAGGGACAGACTTGAGACTTGACTTGAACATCCTCTCAAAGACTTGAGACTTGACTTGGACTTCCAAAAAATGACTTGTGAACATCCCTGTTAATTAGTTAGTTAATTAGTGTTTCAATTCTTTATGTTAAGCTAGGCTAATCACTTCCTGGCTCTAGATAATAGTGCAATGACGTGGTAATAACTTATATTCGCCTTTATTTAGTTCTACAATTACCTGCTTGTGTCGTTCAGGTTCAGGTTGGAGGTCTTTTAAATCTGCCATGGCTCTTCTTTCTAAGGCAAATGTTGAAAGAATGTATTACCTATGTATTTACCCTAAAAAAAAGCCTCAGAGATGCAAAGAAAGAGAAGAGAGATTTGAAAAATGTACTCACACGGGGTCTCTTTGTTGTGCAGCTGCTGAACAGAAAGAGGAACTTGCCACTGAAAGGCCATACATTGCACCGCTGGATGAATTCTCATAATCTGTTGTCTCTTATTTGTTTTTTATCTTGTATCCTTCAAACCACCAAACACTCGTTCACTCAAAGAGCAGCCTCATCAAAGGGTCATTTGTGAGTCTCAATGGGGAAGTAGGTTTTCTCCTTTCCTTAATGGGACCCAGCTCAACAGAAGCATTTTGGAGGGACCATGGATATGGTTTTGTTCCCAAATGGAGCTTTATGAAAGGATACAATGAAATCAAGCAGCTTTGTATCCTATTGGTGGTTGGTGCCTGTAGAGGTGATTGAATGGAGTCACTAAAAGTGGCTAAGAGGCACTTCAGCGCCGAGATGTGTTTAATCACAAATGGAAATTAAAGAAAAATGAGCAGGAAGGGTGGTTCTTACAAGTATAATGTACTGGAAATATTTATCACAAAGTGGGAAAATACTGGTTTAAAAGCACATACGTATTAAAAAAGAGAAACTGAAAGTAGGCTGGTTTTACATTGTTGTGCATGGATACATGAACATTGCAATCACCACAGTGATAAAGTTTCTTTCCATATATCATTACCACAAAGTAATTTACTCATTTGCAAGAATACACACTCACATACACACATGCCAACAGCACCTCAGGCAAAAATAATCAATTAGAATATCTTGGCAAAGGCTGGCTGCACCATGTAAATGATTTGATACAAATGAGCTTTTACTAATTAAACGGTCTAATTTGCTAAAAGGGGTGTGAGAGGGAGGTTGGCGCTGGAGCCAGATGAAATGCGCAGCAACAACAAAACGCCCCAGGTGCAGTTGAAGATGATAAATGTGAGTAAAGCTGTGTTTTTGAAATGAGCTGTTACGGGGAACATGACATACATGCATTTCTGTTTTATAGGAATGATTTATTTCACTTTCATTATCGTGTACAAAACCAGCAACATAGTTCAAACATTGTTTGTGTTTGAGGTCAGTAAGATTCACAGTGGTATGTGCTCAGCAAAAACATCAAGACAAATTCTAAATGATCTAAATTTTACTTCTGACATAGCAATTTAATATATATTTTCTTTTACAAATGCTAATAGTGTAGTTGGAATTGTTTTAGTTGTTGGAAGTGTTTCTTTAATTTTTGACTGTGCAATATGCTCTTCAAGGCTGTGCACAAAGCTAGACTAGTACTATATGCCCTAGACCATCACACAGCAAATAAATATGTCCAAATAAAGTGTTTTTGTATTTTCATATAGCACAAATAGTACCATAAAATGTTTGCTTACCTTGGAGTTTCCAGATTTCAGATTTTCCAAAAGGGAATACAAGCACCTGTTGCATGTACATCTTCATCATACCAATTCACTTGTTGCTTCTTCTCTTTCTTTTCTTCTTTTCATTCCTCAAAGAAAGTCCAATGTTGTCAAGCGGAACACAACTTTAAGATGTAATACTCAGGCTGAACTTAAACATACTGAATCTTTACTGTTATTAAACAAATCAGTCAATTTCTGATTTCCAATGTCTCAAATCCTAAACCTGCACTGTTTCCCTAAATCAATCATATTTCTGTGAATGATAAATAGATGGGGGATGCTGCAAATCCAAATCTGAAATGTAATCATATTTTATTTAAAAATGTCATAAAGGTTATGGTGTATTTTGAAGAAAACCTAGCACCTGTTAAAAATAATAATAATAATATTAACAACAATATTAATAATAATAATGACAAAGAAATATCCTCATCATACTCGAGAGAGCCCCTCATGTTCTTTGACAACAAGAGATGATTAGTCATTAGCAGTTAGCCAACATGCACGGCTCAATTTGTGTAATTTCCTTCTTAACATTGTTGTTTGTACATATACATAATAGACAGTAAAAGCAAACCATACCACAAACAATATTCTTTTTCTCATTTACATTTTTACATGTCACAGTACAGGTCCTGGTACTGTGCATGCTGGCTCACTGTCACCCTTTCATTGTTTTCTTGAAGAGAACAGAGCACAGAGATCAAGAACGCAGTCAGTAAGAAATTACACTTTAAATAGTAGGAAAATCTAATAAGCAGTCAGAGGATGTAAATATTACTTGCTTTGCAATCTGTGTTTTGGTTGAAACAGACTTATCACATTTAATGCCAGCTACATTAGTTCAAAACACAACTCATATACCAGATCCATACCAGGTGTAAAGTGGGCGCTGGTCTCTTGAAGGTAATTAATGTTCTGCCAGTGAGATTTTAGCAGCAGTATGTTTTAGCATATCAATCAGCAGGAGACACAGCACCAACGGAGCAAAGGCTTTTCACACTATGTCCAGTTGCCCAATAGAGAGAGAGAGAGAGAGAAGTAGAGAGGTATATTAGTACAACTAATGAGGATTAGTCATAGCATCCGGGGTGTGAGGGTGCAGGCTGCCAGGTGATGTGATGGAGATGCGCCTAGAGGGCACCGTTAGACATTTTAATAATAAAGAATCCCCACTGAGAATTATGCGTGTGTGTGTGTGTGTGTGTGTGTGTGTGTGTGTGTGTGTGTGTGTGTGTGTGTGTGTGTGTGTGTGTAGAGCCTGGAATACATTTTATATTAGGTGGTGTTAGTGCACAGGGTGCCTGCTTATGCTCATTCCTCATTCCTCCCTTCCATCTGTTCAGCATCCCTTCTTCCTTCACCCCTATGGACGGGATGGACAGAAATGAGAAAAATAGGGGGATCAAAAAATAATCAAGATAGAAAGACAGCTAAACAGCACATGGCAAACGGGGCAGTGCACATATACTTCATAGACATCTTAAGGATCATGCTAACAAATGCAGGTGCCCTTTGTGTGTATGTGTGTGGTTTCCCGGGAGCTACAATGATGCAGTATCAGCATGTGACAAAATAATCCTTCAGAGACATAAATAACACTGGCAACATAATTACAGGATCGCGTCTGATAATTTCCTTTCCTCCATCTCTTATTAATCAATGTCTGCAATGTCTATCCCACACTACCATCAATGTTTGGTAAGTTCTCCTAAACAAAGGAGCAAATAAACATTCAAACACTTCACGGGAGAAAGGAGGAGACCACAGATCTTTTTTTAATTCTTCACAGAAAATTAATGACTTAAATTCTGGTTTACATCTGTGGGGACATTCTGAAATATTTAGTGTGTTTGGCCCTAGCAAAGCAAAACCAAAACTACTGTCTCCAAATTTAGATAGCAATACCTGATTTTATATTCCACTGACATGACAAATGCAATGTAATACAACCACATTGCAATAACATAATGTTGGATTATTTTCAGCACATTCTCCCAGGTACATCCACTATACAACCACCTTGCGAATGTAACTCTAACATTCACCATATTTTAGAGGGTGAGGCACTCTCTTTTCACTCTGGGCCTAAAGTTATGGGCACACACCTGCCTCTAAAGAACTTGGTTTCTGGATCATCCCTCTATTCAACATGCTTTAAAAGTCTACTTTTTATTACACTCCACATTCCTTCAATTGCAGCCTACATCTTACCAACCAATTGTCTCAGATTCTCGGTCTGACATGCTTTTAAAGCCCGTCTCTCAAAATGAAGTCAGTCGACAGAAGTCAGAATGAGGATGAGGCCCTGAGAGGTATGAGCACCTTGTTTTGCTCCATTCATCCTCCCCCATCATCCATCTCCTGCTCTGTTCACCCTAAAGGTGCACTGAATGATGGGTAATACCACTATGACAGATCTGGGTTGACTTCTTCCAGTCACCTCCTCTGGAGCCCCTATGTCTCCTGCTGCAGAAAAGCAAGGAGTGGCCTCTTTATGCTTACATGCACCAATAAATGTACATATCTGTCCTCTGACGTTAATATATAGTTATTATTTTTCAGCAACTGACAAAAACAAGTAATACAAAAATCACACATTTTTGGACCACCCTTCCCCATTTGAGTTGGTTCAGTTGAACCTGTCGCTGATTCTTTGCCACATTCAGTCACAGTCTGTCAATCCACACAGGAGTCGGACTGTTTACAAAGGTAAGAAACATGGCATTTAGCTTAAATGTGATCATGAACTAAAATTAGAACATAGGAAATATAGGCTAGTGCATGTTGAATTAACCTGACTCCAGCCAAACTTTAAATTAGCTAAGAGTATGATTGTACTGTCGCCGAACTGCTGAATCGATTTGCGAGTTAAAGGTAGCTAACTTTGCCAGACAGCCCACTTACGTTGGCTCGCTGATCAGACAGGATTCGGCTGTGGAGATGAGACGTTCGCAAAGGAGTCAAATCAAAGAGTCGGCTTTATTACGTGTAAGGTGGCTAATAATATAATATCATAACATTTTGTAGGCCTAGCAGGATCTAATCTTACGGAAGAGGATTGTGGCCACGTGGAAAAATGTATTGAGTTCTGAGTTTAAAGTTAGAATTCTGATAATAATGTCAGAATTCTGACTTTAATTCTGAGATTACTTATAAAGTCAGAATTCTGACTTTATTAAACTAAGAACTCAAATATATTTTTCACATGTGGCCCTAATCTTCTTCCGTAGGCTAGTGCAGATGGCTGTTTTTTAACTTAATCCAAGAGGTTAGGGGGGTGTAGAAATGCAGCAAATACGTTGTCAATTACAGATTTCTTTCTGGGGGGAGGACCCCCAGACCACCACCTGCCAATTATTTGTCTTTCCAAGTTTACTCCTCCATTTTAAAACATAACCAGGCACCCATGGTTAGAGTTATGTATGGAACCACAGACTGCAGACATGCTCTTTCAGCTGTTTTACAAGATCTTCCTCCTTCTGTCTCTCACACACAGACACACCTACATTTTCCTTTTCTCTCTCTGTGTCTCTATATATCCTCTACATCACACTTTCTAATACGCTTCCCATCTACCCTCAGTATCAATAAATCATTCCTGGGCAGCTCCAGCAGACTAAATCAACCACTATGTAAACATGGCTGCTAATCCATCGGCAGCCAGTCTAACTCCCACTCCCTTATATGCGCCTCTTCACTTTATCTAGCAGCATCCACCAGGGAGCTTCTGATCAGTCAAGCTGGGAGAAGAGCAATGTGTTTTCAGTGTCTGCAATCTTCAGTAACCCGCTACACACAGAGAGACATGTGAGACACACAAGCACAGAGGAAGACACAGACACAAGATGGATGCATGTCTCTAAACATGTATGCAAGCCTTTGCTTTTTTACATATATGAGTGATGTCTATCTAACGCTGGAAGAAGAGCCTTGGTGAGACAATTGATAACTATAGGGAATAAAAGAACACCTACACAACACAGCAGGGCGCCACAGTGAACAGAGTTTAAGGGCTCAGTTGCACCAGAAAACAGAAAACAGTGGTGAAAAGTAACTTATTTTACATAAGTACGGTATTTGCAGTATGTGCATTCTGAGATACTTTTAGTTTACTTGAGTTTTTCAATTTAAGGCTACTTTATACTTCTACTTCACTACATTTTACAGGCAGGGGCACTTCTTTACATTTTATTCCATTTATCTGACACCACTGTAGTCACTTTGTAGATTAAGTTAATTTAGCTGAATCTCAACAAGTTACAACATTAAAATGCTTCTATCACATTAATGCATCAGTATTAATAATCCTAAAATATAACATACGTAATAAGTACTTTTTGCCAATAATATGTATGAACTGACTATCATTTAAGTAGAAATTTAAATACAGGAGTTTTACATGTGATGGGGTGTTTTTACACACCGCTACTTTTGCTTAAGTAAATGATCTGAATACTTCCTCCACCGCTGCCAGAAAGTGGAAGAGCCAAATGTCTTTACTTGTACAGTAGGTTAGTATGAGAAGCTAGCTAGGGCGCTAGTTCATGAAATAAAAGAAAGGCACATTTAAGAACATATAGTAATATACTTGATAGTCATGTCTGAGTAGACACCATGGGACCTTTGCACTGTAATTTTTATTTTACCAGTGAAGACTAGCCAAACAAGCCAAAACACTAGTTTACTCCATTTTGGACTAAATGTTAAGATGGTTGAAATTCACGCCAAAGTTCTCCTTAAGTTTAAGTCCATTCTCCTGCTGTGAATGAACCAGCTTTATCACAGTGATTCCAATCACATGAATTGAATTGTGCCTGTAAATGCTGATGTGACTGCCAGTGTGTTGCTCTGCTGAAATGTATTTGAGCAAGACAACGAATCATTTTCAGCTTCATTTCTGGGATTGATAAAAGTAACAAAATCTCTAAAGAGTTCTAAAGTGCGTTGTCAAAGTGGAAGTGTTTTATTTAGAAAAATGCTAAATTTGTAGCAAAAATATGATAACAACTTCCTCCCAATGCCAATACAAAGTCCTACATTAACGTCTGATCCGCTACATTTCAGACTTATTGAATGATAACCGGACATGCTGTATTTTGAGCAACAGATACTGTACTGCTGCAACAACCGAATTTCCCCACCGGGGATCAATAAAGGTGTATCATATCTAATCTTATGAGATATCAACTGAGTAACATACCATGTGTCTCCACACAGACAGCTACCAATGAAATGATTCTTGTTTCCCAATTTTTCGCACTTCTATCCCTAGACTGCAACATTTTCCCTGCAGGGTTTCCCAAGGCTTGTATTGATTTTCCACAGGCTTTAGCTTAACCAGGCCCACTGGACAGCACAAATAGACCAACAGGACATCAAGTTTAAAATAGATGATCCCACAGAAGCTGAGCTAACAACACTTTGGATTTATCTTAGCTACACAAATTGTACCATGTCCATTGACACATACACATGCAGACTGAGCCTATAATGTCATGGTGAATCAAACCTATTAAAACTGCATTAGTTGCAGTGAGGAAAGGACAGAGGAAAGAGGGTCAAAGTACACTGCTTTAATTTTTTTTTTTTATCTATTTGTCCTCTTTATTAAGAGGGAGGTGAACTAAAAGGAGAGGAGTAGGTTCTACAGCAGATTAGAAGCAATTATAACACAATTGCTTAATTTTCAGGGGACTCATCTTCAATAGCCGCCTTCATTCAAAACATGTTTTTGTCTAAAGAAACTAACAATTGCATATCTGATTGCACAGTGGGATCAGCAGAGAGAGGAAGTGAAAAGAAAAGAAATGTAAATAGAGATACATGCTGAGAAACAAAACCGAGCTCTACTCACATGACAATATGCTCTTCAGAGAGATGGAGAGTTTTGCAAATATGACACAATGATACTATATATATTCTCTGTTCCATTTGCTGTTCCGTTTCTTCCAACTTACTTTTTTCTGATACATAACCTTTTACACTTTACTTATTTCTCATTTAATGATTACTGCGGTTGGAAATGTCCAGATCTATAAACGATGGGAAGGAAAACAATAATTGTGAAATATAAAGTCTACTTGCGCTACATTGGGGGGGTTGAAGGACACACCAGAACATCACACAAATGGGCCATTTAAGTGACACTCCCACCGCAGCACAACCCTGAGGCAAATTTCCGGATCGCTTGATATGGTCTGAATACAACGAAATACCAAAGTTTCCCTTTAAATATTGAAAAGCTGAATTGAAGCACGATGGTAGGCTACTACTGTTTACTCTATAAGCCTTTAATCAAATTCACAAATGTTCAACTAACCTTAACCAAAGTGCTTTTGTTACCTAAACCTTAAACCATTTGGAAATATGGATGCAAACCCTGGTCTCAAGCAAAAATCCTGCATTTTGTATGCCTACCATCCACCCTGACCGTAGCACTTGGTTACCTGGAGAGACATTTTTTTCCCCACTAAACTTAGGCCGGCTACACACTGGCTGTGTTGCGTGAGCGTGGCGTGTCTGTTGCGTGTCAGCTGCAAGGTCAGCATGGATTTTTCTATCTTTACACACCAGAAACGTGTCTTACGCGGCGCTGCTGCTGCTAGCCTCGTCTGTACACATGTATGTTTCCCATTGATAAACTGCACTCAAGCAGTAGTATACTTCATGTTAAACATAAATATATACTGATTTGATTACAGCAAAGACAACGTCGGCAGTATTGACGGCAAAATAGGCTACATCTCTGCTTCTCTGCAGCTGCATGCTGTTATAGTTTTAGACTGCCAGGGGACTTCCTTTGACACGCTGAGCTTCTTTCTCCTCTCTCTTTCCATTTGTGTGCATCCATGTCCCAGAAATGCTTGTTACTAACCTAGCTCTGGGGAGCTTATTCCCCAGAGTCCTTAGTCCTTGTTTTTTTTCACCCAGCATGTTTCCTTCGATTAGGGTGGTACCAAAATCATGGTTGCAACTGTCGCCGTAGTCCTGTTGCACTCCCTGCAACACCCTGCTACGCTCTGCAGTGCCCTACAGTGTCCTGCTGCATCCTGCTGCGTCATGCTACGTCCAGCTATGCTCTGCTGTGCCACGCTACATCCTGTAACGCCCTGCAGTGCCCTGCTATGACATTAACTACTACGACTAGTATTTCTAGTCACTGTTCCATTATCTTTATTGTGACTATTATTGCCACTGTTCATCACACCCTTAACCTTGTAAAATTGTAAATTATAGAGTCTAGACCTACTCCATCTGTAAAGTGTCTAGAGATAACTCTTGTTATGATTTGATACTATAAATAAAATTGAATTGAATTGAATTATTTTGCCTGGAAACGCTTCCAACACGTAAAAAAATGGGCGTTGGTTCTATTTCTAGCACGCATGTGTTTTCGGCGCAGCTCGAGCCACGCAGGCAGTGTGTAAGCTCTAACCTGTTAACATGGGAGCCAAAATAAAAATGGACACGCCACGAAGCTGACACGCTCACGAGACGCAGCCAGTGTGTAGCTGGCCTTAGTCCTGGCAGCAATTACTTTTCCCTGAAAACGTAAATGGCAAAACAGATTAGTAGTATACAGAATTAACAAGAGACAGGGTTGAAGCAATTTACTGTACATCACAGATGAGAGGTAGTTATTTGTAATCAACACATCATAATCTACAGTGTAATACATAAGAAATACCTAATGTATATTAAATTGGTAGCTGAGTTCTAAATGACACTGTAAAGTTGCATATTTTATGCATATTGAGAATCCAAGCTTGAAAAGAAGTTGTTTAAAATTAGTGAGTCAGGTGCAATGGAAATAGAAGCCTGGTTTGTGTGGTGTGTGTGTGTGTGTGTGTGTGTGTGTGTGTGTGTGTGTGTGTGTGTGTGTGTGTGTGTGTCTGTGTGTGTGTGTGTGTGGTGAAGGAAGAGAAAGAGCGTTTCTGAGTTATGAAATTCAAACGAGAGGGCAGATGAATATGTCTCTTTTTCATTAGCAGACTGTTTTGGAGCTCTCATATCCTCTGGCATGGAGCCAGTCCAGAATCTCCCTCTGTCTTTAACTCTAAATAACCAAATGCATTATTCAACAACTCCCCACACTCTCTCTTCTCTTAAATATTAAACTTTGAAAATTGATTTATCTTTCAAAATTCATCACAATCACAAAAGGCATTGCTGTGCAAACACTTGATTACTCACACAGATGAATGGGCCTCAGAGGAGGTGAGGGGGGAGGAGTGGGGGTGAGGGCAGATGTAGGGCATTTCTCAGGGCTGGCATTAAAACAGAAAGACTGCAGTGGTGGCTATGGATGTAAACTGACAGGTGTTGGAAATACATATTCACATCAATGATTGGAGAGGGAGCATGCATTATAATTTCAAATGTCTTAGAGTAGAGAGGGAGATCTGGAGAGAAATACAAAATGTTTCACTTTGATCCAGATCCAAGTCTGATTTTTCTACTGCTGGCATAAATAATATGGTGGAGAATCCACCAGGCCTGGAGCACTTAACCTGCCTGTTGCTGTAGAAGTCTGTTTAATGAAAGGTGTAATGCAAATGCTGCGTTTTTGCCTTCTCACCTTGAGTATAGGCTGTCTGTCCGTGTTGCCTCATTGGCTCTAACTGGCCATTTGCTTGTTTACAACTTGTTTATGTTTACATGACAATCAATTAGCCAAATGCTGCTGTTGAATATAGATTTTTTAATATCATTACCTTGTAGGTGGATAACTTAAGGTGAACCAACTGACATATAATTGCTAGATAGTTTTTAGGGTGACTTTATGGAGCCTAACTGTTCTTATGTAATCAAATAGTGTCAAAGAGTGGGTCAAATTTTCACTAAAGCTATCAATGCTAAGGTGCCATTTCACTAAAGGGTAAAAAAAAGATTATTTGATTAACTGTTATTTCGGAATTTAAAGGGAAGTAATCTGGACATAACACATTGTTCTAATTATGAACTTCTTAGCAAACTGCCTATTTGTGGATCCAGCAGATGCAAAGCAACATTAGCATTCATTTGGAGTTGGTCTCTGTTTCTGTTTTTTTTTTAATAAGAGCTATTAGAGGAAGTTGGCCAGGCTGTGTAATTTCAATTGGTGAGAATGTACAACAAAACAGAGAACTAGAGGTCTAAAAAGAGAGCATCGGAAAGTCTTATTTTTGTCTCTCTCTGCAGCATAGCAATTACTTTATCTTCCATCTGCAACCTGCCTCACATTTGACACAACAGTTTTCATCTGTAAGATTTGTCAAACCATGCTTTCATACGTTTGCAGAATAATCATTTGAAGTCTGGTTTATGTAAAGTTCGTTAACGCAAACCTTACTAAACAGAGACAAATTACCTGAAACTGTGAAAAGCTAAAATGTTATGATGTTAGTATGCACCCTCAGGGATATAATTCACCTAGATTATAGAGCTGCTGCTTTTGGCTGAATCAGGCTTTTGGCCAATCTTCAAACAAATTACACTGATGTTACCTTGGAGAGCCTTAAAGAGAGACTGGAGATATGGTCAATTTTCATATGAACATTTACTAAGAATATATTATCTTTACAATGTGTTTGTAGTATAGCTCTGCTGTCATGCCTGAACATGAAAAGAAAATGTATTATCTATGGTCACTCTACCATGGCAGCATTCATCTCTCTTTCTTTATTTGGAGTTGGTGTAAATAATGATCAAAATACCCATGGTCTTTTTTCTTCATTTCCTCTGTCTCTCTCTGCCTCTCTCACTCGCTTTCTCTATCTGATTCCACGCACTGATGATGATAGTGTGATTAGCTTTTCCCTTTGTCTGCCTCGTCACTCTGACGAATGCACTCATCAGCTTAGACCTTGAGGTCAGGCTCTGTAAAATGCTATTTATTAAGCACATTGATTCCAGAGCAGCTGATATTAACAATACTTGGACAAACTGAAAGATTCACATCCACATTTCTATGAAATACTGCAAGGGTAAATATTGTATCCCTCAGCATGCTTAAGTCAAAGTAAAGTCAATACTATCCCCAAGATGTGTCTCTAATAAAGGTTCTGTCATTTACAATGTAGGTTGGGCAGTTTGTAATAGAGTTATCTTCTAGTAGCTGGGTTTGGGAATTATTATTAATTATGAATCTCTGTAAACATTTGCAAGTCATCCATAATGACAGGTTATGGATTTTCAATATTAAAGTTTTATGTTCAAGCAAAACAGGTCAAATTAGGATCCAACTGTAGATTCTGAGCCTTATATGACACTCAGATATCTCTACCTTCGCTATCTCATCTCACTTTTCATTTTCTCCCTGCGTGACTGGAAACACTCCATCAGAGTCTTAATTAAAAGCAAAACCACCCAGATGATTGTCCTTGATTCATGTACCAAAGAATATCAATGAGTCATCATTGCATTTTGTTATAGCGGGTGACTCAGAAGGGTATTGATGAGCACATTTATGTCTGGCCATCACAGAGATCACACCTCAGTAAAGGGCTGTTGAAACACCCATTCACCTTTTTATCACTCCATCACACTCAAAGAGCAAAACTTCCCAAACTTTGTTTTCAAAAATGCTGCTTACATAACACACGCACACGCACACGCAGCACACACACACACACACACACACACACACACACACACACACACACACACACACACACACACACACACACACAGTATCTCTCTGTTGCTCCCTCTCTCTCTGGAGCACCAGTGTATTTTCTCTTTGATAAAAGCACCTAAATGATGAATCATACAGCATTCCTGCATCTCACAGCGACACTCCAACTGACAAAACATCAAGTGCCTTGTCCTTCTTCATTCTGTCACATCTTTTGATTAGTACACACAGCTAGACACCTGAGTGCATAAAGGATTTCTGCCTTTTCCATAAATTACACATCAGGGGTTGAGACACCAGTTTTGTGTGTCACCCAATCATAGCGAGCCAGGATTTCAGCTCAGGACGGAGTCATGTTTGAAATGGCATTGCTGTGCTTTTCAAAAAAGTGTTACAGACAGGCGTGCATTCTGTGGAGACACAAAACTCATTATTGCATTTTTAATCTTAAATCACTTGAACACTCAGCGGGAGTTGACACGTTTTCATTATAAAATGTTTTCATTATGCAATTCTTTCAGGAGTTGGTTAGGCAACATAAACCTCTGAGAGGTTTGACTTTTCCCTTTGTTCCTCTTTTTCATAATGTCACAATTTTTCTTGATTGCTTTGACACAGAAGTCAACCCAAACTCCACATTTTTCAAAACAGTTAACACACAGGCTGAAACAATGACACATTTTGTTTGCAAAAGGTTCTAACAGTGCCAAAACATGTAAAATATGCAACAAAAGCTAATTTTGCCTTCAAACAACACAACTTGCAAACAAGTGTATGAGCTCTTCCAATCAACCATTACACAGTGGACAACAAAATACTAAATACAGCACTCAGTGCGAATCAGTGCACCATTGCTTGTCATTGTAGCCTATTACTGTACGTAGCTTTCATGCCAGTGATATTTGTTGTCATATTTGCCTTCTTGCAAAGAATTGGATCCAGAATCAGAAATGCTTTGATGCACATTTTATTGATTCCATTGATTCTTATTTTCAAACTGTGGCTGAAAACTGAAATACTGTAAATATTAAACAAAATACATGTAAACCAAAATAAAATATTAGAGTATAAGAAATTAAGAAAATAAAAATAAAATCTCTTACAGTAAAGTATAAACATCTATTACTGTAGAGTATAGGAAATAGCCACTATTGATACTCAGTCTCTTCTGTCTTGATGATGGGGCCACAAGGCCATAATTGATAACGTGATCAATAACAGTTGCCTGAATTTCATCAGAAACCTGAGCCCTTCCAACTATACCTCCACCTCGCACTCGGACTCCTCTACCTCTTCCTCTCACACTCATCTGCCTTTGACCTCTTCCATTCATGTTGGCAAAGAACAACACAGACGCTGCACCTTTAAGGCCTGCAGACGGATTGCTAATTGAAGATTTGTGTGAAGGAGTGTCAAACAGGTGCTTCAGTGATTTCATACTGATGTAGGTAGTTTCTAAAAGTTAGGAACAGATGGTTTCTGTTTGGTTACTATAGCTAAAACAATGGAGTTTGGACTGCTTGAATGACATCCGTGTTAACTGTTCTGCAAAAGGGTGGGGGAAATGTGTCAATCCAGTAAGAAAGGGTTAACACATTTGCAAGAGGTGTCTTCTGCTCTGCTGAGACAGTGATGATGAAAACTGAGTGGATCCCAGTTTCTTTAAGCAGGTCAAAGCAATCAAGAAAAACTGTAACACGACAACATGGAAAAAGTGTAAAAAGCTGATGACAACTATACGTATAAATTGACAATTTGAACTGCTTTGTCCTTGGAGAAAATTGTGTTCTGCAACAGACACATAGGATTAAATGATTACGATGAACCAATAAATAAATGTACAGTATCTGAAATCGAATCGAAATCGGCATTTGTGTGATATGTGTGACCATGATATACAATATCGGATTTAGTGTGACACCAGATCTAGTTAGAGGGGAAACTTGTGAGATAAGATATCAAGGAAGGAATGTGGGATTTACTCCTTTAATTTCTCCCTGAGGGCCAGGCTGTTGAAATGTGTCTCCTCCTCTGATATTTCCTTTTGACATTGGAACCTCAATGCTGCTTTTGCTCAGGCAACATAATGCAAAGTAGTTACAGTAACTGTGACTTTGAAGGGGTTTAATCACAATTAAAAACTGTAGCTGTCAGCTGTAAAGGAGGTCAAACAGTAGTCTAAAAAAGCCAAATTATGTGTGAACAAAATGTGGAACCATTGTAGCTATGCTTTGCAAGTTGTGGTCTGGCAAGTCTCAAACGACATTTGCTTGGGGCAGACATCATTTCAAGCAGTAAATGACTGGCAGTGCTCTTCCTCCCTGAAACACTGAGTTTAATTTTAATCCTTTGCAGGAAATTCTTGGCCTCTGTTCTAGAATTGTTGTCAACCCTCTCATAACACTGTCCATCCAAACTTCTGAATAAATCTGAAGTAGACACATGAATCTTGCAGTTTTGAAAAGAAAAAGTTCACACAAGGAAAAGTCCGCGCAACAAAAAATATTTAATAGTGCAGAATCAGGCACACATTTGTTCGTCCCAAAATTTGGCCTTCCTCAGGTGTATTTAAAATCAGTTTTGAAATCATGTTCATTTTAAATTTGCATTCCTACTTTAAATAGTTGTCAGGAGGACCAGGGATTTTGAAAGGCTGCAAGTCACGTCATCATCTATACCACTCCCAATAGTACGCTGATTAGACCAGCTTTCAGCTGCCAGACCCAATCTGTTCTCAGAGGATGTTTTCCAGACTACAATCTTGTAGGAAAACTAAGCGTGTGAGATTAATTCAGGCTGATTTTGCCAGGCTTGTGCATTGGTTGAAAAACTGCAGAATGATTGAATACATCATCTCAAAAATCATGAGAAGATATAATAAATATCGCTAAATTGAGTTGTCAAAGAGAAACGGCAGACACAATTTGAATTCAACAAAAAGGAACATGATGGACATTTAAATATATATCCACCTTTGTCACCATGTTTGTAATACTCATTTTATATGGTTAAAACTGATGTAATCAATATTTGTATACCAACAATGGATCAAATGATGTGTATGTGAGAGTGTGAGTAGTGACAAACCCACAGATTATGATCACCCAACTCTGCAGTTCACCTCAGCTCTGTGGAGCGTTTTAAGTGTATTTTAGCTCATTGTTTTGATTCACCATGCTCTTATCAGCACCTTTCCAGATGCAGCAGTCAGCTGTTTTCAGTGAAAAGCTCTAAAGACCTACTGTACACTACCTTCCCAGTACCAGATGGTCTCTCAGGAGTTGGTTGGGACCAAAATTAGAGAAGTAGTAAAGAGTAAATATTGGACTTACATTCACCAGGTGGACACAATCATGACTCCAAAGAAATGACAATGTTGCTGGGCACAGTTTAAGTTAATATTAACCTAAAATCTGATATTACGTGTTAATAGCTTGTATCTGATGCATCCAAGTGCCCTAAAATCAGTTAATGCAGGGTTAAAGCCATTATTTCAAGGCATGTGTATCTTATTTATCCCTATGTACTGACACACACACACACACACACACACACACACACACACACACACACACACACACACACACACACACACACACACACTCTCTCTCTCTCTCTCTCTCTCTCTCTCTCTCTCTTAGGTTTGCTCTTCTATATTTTATCAATTATACAATCCACATTGCATGCTGCTGAAATGAACAGCTGGTATCCTCCACCATTAACACAGACATAAATAACAGTATCATCATAAATGAATATTAATGCATATCTATTAGCATTAGCTTTGTTGCTAAGGTCCCTGTGGGTAGCCTATTAGCTTCAGCCACACAGTGGGCATTAGTATCAAGTCTCCTCATTGCATCTTCAGCAGACGCAGGTGAATTGCGGGTTTTCCTCTGAGAAAACAGTCTTTTCTGTCTGAGTTATTAGAACAGCTTACTAGTCTTGACGGATCAGCTTGTGTGAGACTGTTTTCAACGCTTTGTAGATGTGTTTTTTGTATATGTTGCCACCTTTCCAAAAGTCTACGGATGAAAAGCAAGCTATTATCAGCACTTGTTGGCATGTACTTCAAATGCTTAGGTGATCCAAAGCTTGATATTTTGTGCTGCTGCAGAAGTCAAAGCATTGAATTATTGACGAGCCACACAGTACTAACAAAGTTTGACCACTTGAATTACAATGCATCTGAGTTTTCATGAGATGAGAGGACACGGTGAAATCAGGCAGAAGAGATCAATTTATTGTTTGTTAATTTTGCTACATTGTTTTGTTTCTTTGATTACACCAGCCAAATTATTCCTCATAACATCAACCAAACTGTTCTTCACTGCACTCAGTCATTTGTGGTAAGTTTCCTTAAATGCCTTGTGATTAATTCAAATCATTATGAGTACACGATTTGATTGAAACATGCATTGCATTTGCATAATTAAAGTGCCGTAGAGTAGGGCTTATTGTTGCGATCCAATCTAAACCACTCAGACTTGGAGCTTTGTGTATTCAAGGGGACTAATATGAAATCACACAAATGCATTGTGTACAGTGTTCTCAATTATGCACAATTACAAACTGGTCTTTCAGAGGCACAAAAGCCTATTTTAGGCTAACATTGTTCAGCAGAAATGGTTTGCGTTTTTTTATAGACCTAACCGGGAGAATAATAGTGAGGATACTGTGAATGATGAGGCCGAGAAGATAGAAAAAGTCTTGCTACAAGAAAACCTATCATCATAAGTTTAGTAAAGATTGTTTTTTAGTGTATATTTGAGTTATTTTAAGGACAAAATGCAAGCAAGCAAGTAAGGTCATAATACCAGCAGTTGTACATGCTAAAGCGCTATAAAAAATTTATACTTTGTATCACAGCTAACCAATGTGCAAATCATATTTCTGAGCTTTAGATGTGAAAGAACTTTCTCGATCATTCTATGCAGCAGTTGGGTTCCATTATTTCCATACAGTATGAAAATCAATCAGCAGACTCTTGAAACACTTGTATAATCCATAACAGTTAACATCAACTCTAATCAAATCAAAAGTACTTTTGTTATGTTACTTCACTTCTGTGCATACATATATGATGTAATTACACACGTGATGTAGAATGTGACGTAGTTCCGTTTGTTACATAAAGGTAAATTAACTTGCCTTTTAGTTTAATTTTCAAATGGAACATGGACACCTGTCTCCTGGGTGAAAGTCCTTTGTTTGACTGTAGGTTTCACATAGCAGTGTAAATAGTATTCTTAATGTACCTGCATACTAAATAACTATCTACAGGAATCTCAAATAGTAAAAGATTAAAAATACTTAAATCCTTAAAGGAATTGTGATGCTTCCAGTCTGCACTGGCACCTTACCTACCTACCAGCCGCAAATCTGTTTTCAGTCCTCTGATCAACTACCGACAGATGCAGCATGCACTGATAACGTGTCTTTTGAAGACCTTATCTAGCTTCCACACCATCAAAGTAATATCTGGTTCTGTGTGAGCTGCAGCTCACGAATCGCAGAGTCCCAGAGTTACTCAGGGAGCGACAACCAGCTTGCCATAACACTCCCCACCCTGAACACTGGAGGGGAGCCAAGCATTGTGCTCTTGCATGGGTAGATGAAAAGGTAGAATGTCCATAGAATAGTACACTCCAAGGCATTATCAGTCCTACTAGTGTAACATGGTTTCCCCCTATGTGCTAATCAGTGACAATACTTGAGAAGCTACAGGAGACAATACTTGACTAGTGCAGAGAGGAGGTCTTGATGATAATAAATACTCACAAATACTTACAGATTTCTAAACAGCAACTCTGACAATTGATTAAATGACACTTCTTTCTGAACTGCCAAAGCTCTCCATATTTCCTTTTCTTAAGGGTAGCATAGGATAGGATGAACTATGATGATAGGCAACACAATACGTTGACGAAGACACAGACACAATAAACACAATACTCCTAAACAAAGATTAGAGCAATGGTTGTAAAAACACACAGATAATGTTGCCCCCAAGATGGAAATGCAAAGGTTTATCTACAGACAACTGATCAAAAACAACCTTTTAATCATCCAGATCAGCAGCAGAGGAGGATATCAGCCCAGTTTATCTTTCATTTGAGACAGGATATCAGATGACGCTGATATAGAGCTTTTTCTCATCATACACAATGTCCCTAGGTCTCTTCTCCAATCCGAAATATATCCTAAGTCGAGGTCAGAGATAATTTAAACTCTCCGGAGACACATCAAGATTGATAATTGGATAATTATGTTTTGTGGCAAGTTCAGTTAGACGCACATGTTCAGCCAATGCTTTTTCTTTTTAATTCTTACCAGACCTTCCTGACCCTAATATCCGTATGAATTGTAATTTGTGACTGATACTGCTCCTCTTTTTAAATTGTTTTGTTCTGTCTGTTTATTTTACTTTACTTTTTATCATTGTCTGACCTTGCTTGTAATGCTTCGTTTCTCATTTGTCTCTTCTTTTGTTTGCAAAGCAAATGGCATCTTCATTTTACGTTTCTACGTTTTATGCTGCTGAATAATGGAGAGACTGCATGCAGTAGCCATGCTGTCACTCAGCCAGTGAGAGGCAAGGTGCCTGCAGTGAATACATGTGTGTGTGTGTGTGTGTGTGTGTGTGTGTGCGTGCGTGCGTGCGTGCGTGCGTGTCAGCCTATCCGTCTGCATGCTGAAGATTAGCCTTGAGGGCAAAGCCACCCCCCCCCAACCACACACACACACACACACACACACACACACACACACACACACACACACACATATCATGCAATCAGCTGTAACGAAACTGCCTTTTTGTATCTTCGGAATCTAAGTGTCTTGCTTTCTCCCTTCTATTTCTAAAATGTTAGAGTTAGCCACAGAGACCACTCTTCAATGCAATAAAAACTCGCTGCCTGATGAATGAACCTCGTTTATAGAAATGTAAGTATTGCATATGGTAGCATTACATAATAGATGGTTGTCTTCCTATAGCTAGAACACAAAGCATGGTCAGAAAAGAAGATGAGAAAGAGCCACAAGCAGCTAACAGGATGATGAAATCCATGATACTGCAGGGCAATTATTTTGCATCCGATACTGGGCCATCCTTGTGGCAAGGCTAGGGGGCCCCCTGCTGCTAAAACAGCTGGTAGGTGGACTTGAGACATCCAATCCCTATCTTCAAATTGATAGACTGGCAGAAATACACGCTGCAATAACCAGTCCAGGCTTCTCCACACGGTGCTCCTATTTAGTTGGCCAGATTGCCTGGTTGTTGATAGTCTCTAGACATCACTTTTAACTCAGAGAGAGCAACCAGGCGAATGCAACATCTGGGGTTCCCTACCAGCTGATCCAATAAAAAAGGTTGTGCATACGGAATGGAGAGAATGTCAAAAAAAAAAAAGGGAAGAACACAAAATGGTATTGATCCGACGGGGGGTTCATGTAAATGCATGGAGAGAAAGTAATCTCCCTCTGTATCTCCCTTGCTCTCTTCTTCCTTTTCTCCATCCCTCTCTTTTCCCAGTCCAGTGCCCGTCACAGCTGGGAAGGGGCTTTTGCTTGCCTTTGGCCCAATTAGCCAGGGCTTAAAGCGCAAAGCATGTTGAGCGGTGTAGGTCCAAGCTTGGTTTAGTCTAGTTTAGCATGGCTTGGCTTGGGCTTGGCTCGAGGTTCCTGCTTTGAGCTTCTATGCAATTATAATTAAGGCTGTCCTCTGACACATACACACAAAGAGGAATTTTTCTTCCCTCAAAAATTTCTGCATCTTACATTTTAGCATATACTTTCTCTCCCTCTCTTTCTCTCTTGCCATCTTTTCCACGTATACACACTCTCTCACACACACACACACACACACACACACACACACACACACTCGCCCCCACAGCACATGGTTCAGGCTCAGCGATCTGGCATAGCTTCACAAAGACACAAAAACTCCCAAAAGGGAAGGGGGAACAATACCATTTCATCCCTCTCTTTAATAGCCTCATCCTTTATGCTCCCATAAACCTCCCCGACTCTTTCCCCCCACCTCTCTCTCCATTTTTTTTTCTCTCTTACTGTCTCTCTGTTTCTCTCTCTTTTGCTCTCTAATCTCAATCACTTTGTTCTGTGAATTCATTAAACCCTATTCTATATCGCCGGTGTCAAGGATCAATGGTTGCCATCGGAACAGCTCCCAGCATGCACTGCCACGCTTGGCCATTTTTAATGAGGCCCGGTTCCATCTGTCCTGTATAAAGAACAGGAAAACTCATTTTTCAGTACCAAAGTCTCACAAAGATGTTAATCCTAAGGGTCCTTTATCTGTCTATAACTGTAATAAATTTAATTAAATACCAAAAACATGCACTTATTATCTTATTATAATATCTGCTTTGGGGTGAACCTGTATAACTCCTGGTGTTTCATACCTTTATTTGTACCTTTAATCTATCATAAATGTGGAAGCAAACTGCTCTAGGCATATCTAATATGTTTTTTTATGATAGAAAAGCCAAAACAGAGTATTGGCTGGATTATGGGATAGGCTAAAGGGGGTATTGTGCATCAGGATTTAACCAAGCAAGCATGCTAAAAAATATGACCTCAAACTAACTAAACAGAAGCAGTAATTTAAGATGTGACACTGTGCTTCAAAACACAAAAAAATCCATCCATTAGCTGACTGTGTGGAGCTGCAACCGTAGTTTACATACTGTACAGGAAGCAGCAAATATAAATAGAGGAGGAGAGATGAGAATATTACACCTGCACAGATGCATGGTTACCACATCCAGGTCATCATGGCTGACCCAGTTGAGATGTATGAGATATGATATATTGTCACCACTGCACAGTAAGGTCCACATACAGATAGGCCTCTGATGTCTTGGCTAATTTTTGCACATAGACATAGATAAACACACACATGGACACACCTGCAGTTACAAATTCAAGCACACACACACACACACACACACACACACACACACACACACACACACACACACACACACACACACACACACACACACACAACCAACAGATAATTGGGCAGAAAACCATCATCTAAATCAAAGATTATGTGCCAGCTGAATTCAAGCCGAGTCCACCAATGAGCCTCCGGATTGTGAAAAATGTATGAAAGAAAACGGGGAAAAAAGCCACAATGACAAATCACCAATGTTCGGTCCAAGGAGAGAAAAAGATTTGTTGGAGACTCAACGTGATGCATAATGAAAATAGATGCCTGTGCTGAGGCTTTCCGGGCACGCTGTTGGTCTCCATTTAAAATCAATCCTGTCAATGCATCATAACTTATTTTGACAGGGAGCAAGAGGCACTTCAGGAAACACCAGTTTAATGATGTCTATAACCTGCCTGTAATTAACCTCGGAATTGAAAGGGAGAAACAGTATTAAAAGCCCGGGGCAGGCGATTACAGTTCTCTGCTAGTTGCACCTGCTATACATCATTTCTGATCAGACCTGGGTCAGCATAAACCACAGCGTTTTTCTTCCCCTTGTATAAAAAACTGAGGTCTGTGTACAGTAGAGAATGTCTCCGCTGCTGGATGGAGCAATGGGCTCTGTGCTAGATTGGATTCATGTACAGTGTATACTGCTGCCTTGGGTTTTCATAGACATCAGAAAGCCACAGTTTTGCCAAGTTGAGTTTCTTCTTTAGATATAAAAATAGAAAAAAAAGAATGAGGATAAGAAGCCAGAATATTTTATAACATTTGAGATAGCTGGGTCTTTGGGATGTATTATAATTCTTGTAGCATGCTATCCAAACTACTTCCTCTGCATAAAGGAGCACAGTATATTGCACCTATAGATGCTTTCAAAGTATAACTTACTGTACTATCACTTTATTTATTTTAGTTAAATACAGGAAAACACACACACGCTTACAATCACAATCAGATGGCAGAACACTGACTTAAACACACACCATCTGGCTGCATTATGGAATCCAAATGACATCTGATTTATGCCTGAGCCCCATGGAGCAAGTCATTACCCTGCGATCAATTTACTATCAATTTGTCAAGTTGTTCAAATTTTCCACATAAATCTAATCATATTCATTCACATTTGTGTTGCGAGTAACCGCCAGAGCTCCACATACAGTCAATTACACCAGCACCGTGCAGCCCTGCACAGCCAGCACCATACAGACATCAGCTGCTCATGAACACTGACCATAGCCAGCAGCAGCTTGCAGCAGCATCAGTGTTAGCTAATGTCCACAGACACTGCTCCAGTTTAATTAATATTGGAGCGATACATCCAGTCATCCTGAGCCACCTCTCACTCGTCTCCAGGTGCCCTAAACCCCACATCCCTGCTCGATTCTGCCGCCCACTATGGCAGAATCAGGCACGGGTGGATGTGAGCATGTCATTGAGTTTTTAATATGTTGCAGGGGGGGATTAATCTAGGGCAAACAGCAAATAAATGGAGACGGGAGTGTGAAGGGACTTAAGCGCTCAGGCTAGGGTGGCCTGTAACAGAGCAAAGGGTGTGTGTTTGATTGTAATTACAGCTGGGCTTTGAGTCTTCCTCAAGAGTCAGAGGGTGGAGGTAGGAGGGGTGTGGGGTTTGATTGAGGATGGGATGGAATGAGGGATGATGGGAGAGGTGGAGTGTAAGCATGTGTCCATATGCTGCTGGGATGGTGTGAATCTCCAAAAGGAATTTTCACCTTGGCCAAGTCTCCCCAATGCCTCAGGATGTTGTCCAAGGTTGAGCGGAGTGACAAAGAACGACACACAGACACCGAGGAATAGTAGGAGAGGCATCACGGCTGCCCGACTCTGTTTGCCAGAAAACAAATCAGAAATTAAGCAGTTATGAGCACTGACAAAATTATGACATCCTAATCAACCACCCAATGACGCAGACTGCTGGGTGGTGATGGTGTAACTTTCTCCTCTACATCCTCTTCCTCCCACAAGTGAAAATGGAGTCAGTATTTTGACACTGCACCACTCAATGATGCTAAAGCTACTGATAATAACAATATCAAAGTAATGACATTCGGATATATCGAGAGTAGGGATTTAAGCCTCTTGACATTCAAAAACACACTTGACATTTTCTTCAATGTGCCGGGTAACAAGCTGCTTTATGTAATGAGTCAATGCCATTTCAGAGACATTTGAGATAGATAAAGATAAAAAGGGTATTTGACCATACACACACATGAGTTACTCATCAACACTCAATACAACACTTTCAGAATAAGAACTCAATCTGAGATATTATGGTGCAGCTTCTGACTTTCTTCAGTTTGGGGTCTAAAGCCCTACTCGCACAGGACCAGGGGACCTCATGTGATTTCAAAATTACCCCCCAACGTCTGTGTTTCATGCGGCGCATTATCACAGGTTTGCCCCACAACCTCTGTGTTTGGTGTATGGTAGGTAATTTGCGGTGGAAGTTTTAAAGCAGTTACACACCGGGCCGATAATCGGCCGTTGGACAGTCTGGTGAGGTCGGTGACTCGAGTCTTTTTGGTGTGTTCCATGCCGTCGTCCGTTGGAGGATCTATCAGCCTTAATTTTCGCAGACCTGACATGCTCAGTCGGAGAAAGGGCAGTCGGGACTCACCCGGAAATGGCAAGCGGGATGAGCGGGACTAAGCCTCTCAAAATCTGACGAAAATCTTTTAAACTGACCTTTGTCTATTTGAAATGAAGACAAATTCAACAACTGCATGGCCTATTTCTCGCTTAAAATGTTTTCAGAAACACGTTTCGGTGAACTATTTTAGTACAATATGAGATCGTAATCTGAATGAGTCGCCAGTAATGGCCGTTCGAAAAATCCAAAATCCGGAAGCAGCAGCCAGATCCATGTGGCGTTCGTCCAATCACCTGCCGGTTTTCTTTTTTTGGGCGACAATACAGATTAGCGCCGCCTGCTGTTATGGAGAACCAACTCAGGGAGACTGATCAGTCCAACTGCCTTTTCTGCCAACGGTCGGCCGTCTGGTTGGTGTTTAACTGCCTTTACTTGACAAAATACAGACATGGCAGATTCGCATGGGATTAAGATCACGGACGATCTCTGCAATTATTACAAATTACTAGAGGTCCTCAGGTAATATTAGTCCAGGGCGATTAGGGCTTAAGTGAGTCTGTTGCTTGTTTTGTTGGGTTCAGTACAAAACTGTCTATACAAGCACTGTCTATAACATTAAAGGCCCACACCCACACAGGTCGTTTAACTTATCATGGCTATTTAGACCTCTGCTCAGGTTGAAGTTGGGTGGAGCTGGTCACCGAAATCCCTATCCTAATAAAACTGGTAAAGGTGTTGTGCCGCCCTAACCCCAGGTGCTGGAAAACTAACGGGGGAGTGAGGGAGGTATCAAGCGCACAGTCCTGAGAAGAGGACTGATCAGGCATGATAAGTGAAAACACCTGTGTGCAATCAGCTGTCTGCAACACGTTATTATGAATATTACACACGGACATTTTATCAAGCCTACTGGTATCCTAAGTGCAGCTTTAAGGTTTCTTTTGTCCATGTTATAAACACAGCCACACTGGGCTCTGTTTAATCTTTGTGAACTGAACATAGAATTACTGTAAACATCTTTGTGAATCATCATTTGTCCGGCCCATCACCTGAAACCACTGTGGCTTGGGTTGACCTTACAGGAAAAAAAAAAAACTTTAACCTCTCCACTATAATAAGGTCAAACACAGTCAAACACAATCAGTCAAACACAATCAGTGAAACACAAAGGTCCCCTCATTTGCCCTTCCACGGAAAAATGTTATTTTATCATTACCCATAATTTATGAATGGCAACTGTAGTCAAAAGTAGTACAAAATACATAAATAGATGGAGCTCTTCTACAAAAATTTCGATAATAACAGAAAAAGTAAATACAGACATTGTTCTGCCAATAGTTGTCCAATCTGTTATTAATGCCTAATGCCCAGTGAAAGGCATTCTATCCAATACCAACACGGCTGGCTCGATACTGTACAAACACAGTCATCCTGTCAGCAATGCTGAGAGCAACAGAAGGGACAACACAGGACAGGTGGTGGCTACATGTGATTCATTGTTCCTGTAAGAAAGCACAAGTCCCACTGGTGGCCAATCTCTCCTCCCTCTCTTTTCTCTCCTTCACTCTCTCTCTCTTCTTCCTCTCTCATCTGTCTCTCCTCCTTCTCCTTCTCAGATTAAGTGTGAAGAATAATTAGCGGGTACTGAAGAGCCCCGGGTGGACTGGATACTCATGGGAGCCCGGTCACTTTCTCCATCACCAAATGTCCCTGGCAACACAGCTAACAGTGGGCCATGTTGTATTGTTAATGAGAGTGCCGCTGCAGTCACGTATGTGTCTCTGATGTGACGTGTGTGTGTGTGTGTGTGTGTGTGTGTGTGTGTGTGTGTGGGGTCACCGTATGGAACAGGTTTTTGGCCTAGCTTAAGATCTGATTTTTCCTTGCCACTGTTTAGAAAAATACAAAGCTCCATTGGAAAAGCATTAGATGACTGATAAAGACACATACATGGTTTGACACAAAGGGGCTCGCAGATTCAATCGCTGTCTCCTCAAAGGTAAACACGCTCAATAAGAGGAGTCAATTAGTGCCAAGTGTTAGACAGACACTTCATAATAGTGGCAATTAGCTTGCTCATATTATTTTAGCTTCTTTCAACTTTCTTCTGTTCGACATAATTACATCTGACGTGGCTGTTATAACAATTTGATGACAAACATGCCAGCAAGAGATGATGGGAAGAACTAACACTGTCTCATAATTTGGTGAGAAACCTTTAATTTTCCTTGTTTGAACTGGACACATTATCTAAAAACTGAAGAGGAATACGGACAAATTATAATCTTTACTTGATTGGTTTATTCCTTATTCTAGCAGTTATGCACTAACTTTTAATGAAGTGAGCTACTTCTCTAAAACAAAATTAAACTAACTTCATAATGTCAATCTACAGTATTTTAGGTAGAGTTAGTGATATTGGAGGAACACAATGAGATGGTGGAATTAAATGTTTCCTATCCTTTCTTTTCTGTGCCCATATTATGAAAAAATTACTTTTTCTGGGATTTGGGGTGTTATTTTGTGTCTCTGGTGCTTCCACACACATACAAACTTTGAAAAAAAAACATCCATGCGGTTTTGAGTGAGATACGGCTTTCTGAATGTAACCTGCCTTCAGTCTCCGGGTGAGCTGTTCAAAATCTGCAGGGCTTTCTACATCACTAGCCGAAACGAGGGGCCCCCTCGTTCTCAATGGCAAAACACTGCTACAACACACAAGTTCACCATAATCTACAAAAGAACTACTTAGTGTGTCGTGTGTCTGTTCTAGTTTTAGAGAAACAGCTAGCTAGCTGATGTGATCCTTACCTAGCTATTGCGCATGTGCGACTCCCAACAAAGGTGGTACAGAAGTTAGATGTCTCACTCTGTAGCTAAAACAGAGACCTGAACACACAGGGTGAAAAGAGGAGCTCCAGCAATGTGCAGTACAACAAAAATATGGTGTTTTTTGAAAATTAAACCATTTAAAACTATTCTGGTCAACCTCAAAATACAATTATGAACCTGAAAATGAGCATAATATGGGCACTTTAAGAAATCCTTATGCATGCATGTCTAATGCCAGCGAAGATCCTGGCAACAGACATGCTTACTGCATACATGCATAGTTAGGGCTTAGTCTGGACTTAGGGCTTAGTCTTGTGCTGGAATCAGACATTTGTCTTTCAAGATGGTCATTATGTCAGATTAGGTGATAATGGTTCCTTAAATTACTGTGTTAAATGGCCAAGAGGAATGTCAGACTACATGTTGAACCCCTACCAATCATAGCTTAAGGTCTTTTACAACTTGCATGATTTGCAAAGTTGATAGAGATAGAGAGACATTTTTGGGATCAGAATAGCCGACATCCACGCAAGCAGCTCTGTGAGACTACACTTTGTCACAATAATGCTTTAAGCTACTGTAATGTCAGCATTGTTGGTAGCATCCACACAAGCTAATGTACATTTCCCCAATCATTCTGAAGCTCTAGCACAGCGGAGCTTTTTGCTGCGGCCTGAAATAAAACTGCTGAGGATCACTGACGTCGTCGCCAAACACGGACAAGTCGTGTACATGGATGTATAAAAACAATAACATACATACAACAACATAAAACATACTTTTGCCACGTTGCTGTAGCTTCGCTGCTACATTTATTTGGGGACTAACATTAGCTTCAGTGTACAGTATAGCATTATTTAATGTGGAGTAACTGGTAGTTTAGCTCTCTACACTTTCCAAGTAGCTTGCCTTACACTAGTAATAAGCAATATGACAACATGATTAACATAATGTATGTTTATAAACGAACTGACTTGTTTACTAGAAAGTTCATGAGTTTTTTGGGGTGATAAGATGATATATATCAGAGTTAGTCTCAAAGAAAACTAAAACTGTGCTGCTAATATGGAAACATTTTGGATTTCAAGCCAAGGAAAGAGGTGAGCTGAAAAAGACGAGGCAAAGTGTAAACACCTAACCAAAGAGGTTATTATAAAGAGGCGAAGTTCCTCCCCTTCCGGTGGTCCGCCATCGTACCTTAATTCATAAAAAATATGAACGGTAGTAAATGGGGAAAGACAAATAATTTTTTTATCCTGTTTGAATTGAGCCATGAATTACACATATGATGTTCGTCAGTTTAAAAGACAATTTTGCAAGTCAAGAAAGTCTATAGCATAAGTATAAGACATAATTAGAAAGACTACACACTTCTAAATCACATGGATGACGTCTCGCTGAAGCTACGATGTCTGTGTGTATCATACCGGGATGTAATGTTACTCATACGAGCAGAGGTTCTTGCTCGTTCTTTCGCTTCTCTGCTGATAAAACGTCACTGGATAAAACACATCAGGTAAAATAATGTTACAAGTGTCGTGGAACAGCGCTATGCTAGCTAGCTAGCGAGCAAGCCAAGCATCAAGCAAGGTGACGTAAATTGTGTGTGACGAGAGATGCTAGTTCACTGAGCGGTTTCACACAAAACTAAGTGGTCATTCGACAAACTGAAACTTGCTTCAGTTGAAAAATCTTTTAAACTGACGAACATCATATTTGTAATCCATGGCTCAAGTCAAACAGGATCAAAAAATAATTTGTCTCTCCCCGTTCACTACAATGCATATTTTTTCAGAATTAAGGTCCCATGAGGTCCCTTGGAAGGGGAGGGACTTCACTTCTCTATAAGCTCACTGCAGGTAAAAAGTAATGGCTTAGAGGTGCATTACCACCACCATATGGTCTGGGGTCGCTACACTCTCATTTTGAACTTTCTCATTAGTCTCACTCGGGAGCATTGAAGACAAGTGCGACACCTAGTGGTAACTTTCAGTATACCGGTCCAGTGTTTGGCTTGATATCAAACTGGTTTGAATGTTTTTACACCAGCCCAAGCATAGTCAGCATGCTAGCATGGTCACAGGTCAGACATAGACACAAACAGATTAGACACACTTTTGCCAACAGCACACATAGGCCTACTGCTCACAACATAATAGGGTATCTCAGTTAATATTCATGAATTTTCTTCGTATGTAGCCTACATATCTAATAAATAATATTAAAAGACATTGAGTGAGTTTCGTCTGGGACCAACTTTATTTTTCAGAATTAAAGCATTCTTTTGGAAAATGCACCCACTGAACTTGTGAAAAACTTTGTGAAAAGGTATTTTTATTGCATGGCACTAAACGAATTATTTGGAACTCCTGGCACAGGCTTGACCTAAAGTTATGGTAACACTTAACGGTAAGGGTACATGAATTATGAATTCATGCGTGAATTATTTCATGATTCGTGCATTACTTCATTCCTTTATACAGTGGGGGGAACAAGTATTTGATACACTTCAGATTTTGCAGGTTTTCCTACTTACAAAGCATGTAGAGGTCTGTAATTTTTATCATAGGTACTCTTCAACTGTGAGAGACGGAATCTAAAACAAAAATCCAGAAAATCACATTGTATGATTTTTAAATAATTAATTTGCATTTTATGGCATGTCATAAGTATTTGATACATCAGAAAAGCGGACCTTAATATTTGGTACAGAAACCTTCGTTTGCAATTACAGAGATCATACGTTTCCTGTAGTTCTTGACCAGGTTTGCACACACTGCAGCAGGGATTTTGACCCACTCCTCCATACAGACCTTCTCCAGATCCTTTATTAGTCTTTCTACATAGGTTTAGTTAATGATCGGGCTATAATAAGACCACGTCGGCTATGTAATCGCTGACAACCGGGACAATTTCATAGTGGTTGGTGTAAACCGGGACATTTTAGACCGAGGAAACAAGTCAGAATCGGGAGTGTCCCGGTCACAATAGCTAAATGAGAAGTCAGGGGTTGACAACATAATAATCCATCCAATATTTGTATTGATTTCACTCCATTGCAAATGTCAATCTACTGGTGGTGCTAGATGAAAAGTCGGGATCAACCATGTCAGTAGGATGAATCCACTGCGGACCATAGATATTTGTACCCAATGTCATAACAATCAATCCAACGGTTATTGAGATATTTCACTCAAAACTAAAACTGTCAACCTCATGGTGTCACTAGAGGCAAAGTCAGAGGATCACCAAAGTCTGTAGTATTAATCCTCAGGGAATCACCAATTTCAATACATATTTCATGGCAATCCATCCAATAGTTGGTGAGATATTTCAGTCTGGACTAAAGTGGTAGATACACTGACTGACCCTGCAAATCTTAGAGCCACACTAATCCTGATTTTAGTCAACCCAATTTCAGCTTTGTGCCAGTCTGTTAGGTTGACATTCAGACAAATATCCAACAAACATAGGTAAACCAGGCTAAAAAATATGAGGGCAACAACCATCTAATTTCATATCAAGCTGAGGAGGAAGCACTTGGCCTGTTCTCCAGATGACACGAGGAAGCAGAGGAGACGGATCTTTGTAGCTGCAACCATACAGATGAGTGGAAAGCTGTGAGTCTGAATAACGTTGGTGGGGGGTGTTCCTGACACCCTGGCACGAACCATAATCGGCTTTCCTCAGTGACAGTATGGAGCCCATAGGAGAGTCCTGTCTGTCTGTTTCATTTACACACACACACACACACACACACACACACACACACACACACACACACACACACACACACACTACAAAGTACAAATACATGTGCACACACACCTGGCTAGAAGCGCAGGGGGTCTTACACCGCCAACTGTAGAGCAGGATACACACTGAGCTGGAGAGAAATGCACAAACACATGTGCATGCAAAATATGAATACATGAAGCAGCATCTAATCTACATGAGATGCATTTCACATGTGTGTGTGTGTGTGTGTGTGTGTGTGTGTGTGTGTGTGTGTGTGTGTGTGTGTGATGATAATCATCATACACACGTTTGAGAACTGAAGCATTGAAAAACAAAAACATATATTTCGAGTCTCACACTGTGAGACTTCATCACACCACCTGCACACAGACGCCAGCAAGCAGCAATTGTTATTAAGGGGATAGACGCACATACCTACACATGTTCACATTTACCTCACTCACACACTGTCATACACAAATTAATCTGGGCATCACATAGAGGTGTAGACAGTTGCAGCAGACAGTGGGGCCTGCCATTCATACAGCCATGGGGAGTGTGGCTGGGCAGAGACCTGGAGCCATGCAGGGAAAAGCTATTGAACAGAACAGCAAGGAGTGAAAGCTCCCAGACGCCGCCGCAGCCCCTGACCTTTCTCACGAGTTTACATCACCAGAGGCTCTCTAACCTGCAATTGCGGGATTAATTCCTCAATGTCAAAATGTTATTATATAACTGAAAATAAACACATATAGAAGTTGTTACTGAGGATAACATAAATAAATTGTATGATGTTAAAAAGTTATGTCGTTTACAGTATGTCACAGGGAAACTGTCTCTTGTTTTTAGACAATAATTAGGATTTTCTCAGCTTTTTACCTGCCTGAATCCACCTGGGCCGTGAAAGTTATTTCCTTTGGCGACCTGTGGAAGTCACCAGTCACTGTGTCCGACAGCCCTCATGAAGGACTGTTATCTGTCCCAACTCACCCGGGGACACTGCAGGGAGGAAACAAATGTGACGGCCAGCATGCATCAATAAAGGCCGAAAACATGAAAGACTTTTAAGGGGAGGCAGAGGTGAAACTACTTTGGCCTTTTAACATCCAAAGCAGGTACTGAAGGAGACAATGATGGTCTGAGAAACATGATAAATGATTTTGAATGCTGTGTTGTAAGAAACAGCATTTCTTAATCTTTATTAGTCCCCATGAAACCCTTTCTGATTCTGATTTGATGAATAATGACTTAATGAATAATCAGAAAGTTTCTTTTCATCATTGACAACAATATATTTTTAATCTTCTACTCACGTGATAGAGATTTGATCAGTCTCACTTATTGCACCATGATCTCGCCATGTAGGCCTATACATTTTCTCCCCCAACATCCCATTTCAGCTTCATGTACTAAAACTCAAATGCAAAGCTGGTTACTGGGAGTAATCAATTTAAGCAACAGACAATTGGGGAAATATATGTGTTTTTTTATATGTGCTTTTTTTGCCAAGAGTTAGATGAGAAGATTGATTCCACTCTTGTGTCCGTACTAAAGTAAATATGAAGCTAGCATAGCATTAATACTTGAACAACCAGCAGACATTTCAGGAAGTTAGCGCTCCCCACCGTCTGGCACACAACCCACGTAAAACTGCAACTTGTTATTAACTTCGGGTTTTGTACAGATTACACAAATTAGATAAAATGTGTTAATTAGTAAAATAGGCAGGATTATTTTACTTTGAACAAAGCCAGGCTAGCTGGCTAAGCTAAGCTAACCTGCTGCTGGCATTAGGTATCCATCCTTACATCTGACTCTCAACAAGAGCGCAAATAAGCGTGTCGAAAAAAAGTTAAACGATTTCTTTAAGGCAAGAAACCCTCACTTATTTTCTAATTATACATGACAGGATACACTGCTGCTAAGTTATGCTGCCACATTGATTTCACAGCCACACTTTCCCAGTCTGAAGCCCATAGATCATTCACTGAATGCATGTTAAAGTGCCCATATTATGCTCATTTTCAGGTTCATAATTGTATTTTAAGGTTGTACCAGAATAGGTTTACATGGTTTAATTTTCAAAAAACACCATATTTTTGTTGTACTGCACAGCTCTCTCTCACTGCTGCAGATCCTCTTTTCACCTGGTCTCTGTTTTAGCTACAGAGTGAGACCTCTTTTCTTCTTCTTCTTCTATATTATCTTTGATTGCACTCGCACATGCGCAGTAGCTAAGATGTAGATCATGTCAGCTAGCTAGCTCCATAGACAGTAAAAGAAAGGCTGTTTCTCCAACTTCGGTCAGTTACAAGGCAGGATTAGCTGGGAGACTTCTAAATGAGGGCGCACATGGAAGTTGTTCTTTTGTAGATTATGGTGAATTTGTGTGTGTTGTAGCAGTGCTTTGCTATTGAGAACGAGGTAGCATGCTAACGTTAGCATTAGCGTTAGCATGCTAACGAGCTAACGGTTGCGGTTAGCCAGCTCGTTTCGGCTTGTGACGTCACAAGCCGTGCCGATTTTGAAGAGCTCACCCGGAGACTGAAGGTAGGACACATTCAGAAACTGTATCTCACTCTAAACAGTATGGATGGATTTTTTTTTAAAGTTTGTATGCGTGTGGAAGCACCAGAGACACAAAAGAACACCCGAAATCCCAGAAAAAGTGTTTTTTTCATAATATGGGCACTTTAAAACCCTATTAGAAATCCAGTTACATTTTCATGGCAAAGAATCCAGGTTTCTCCAGCAGCAATCTAGTGACTTGGTTTCTTTCATCCTTTACCCCAATTAAGAAAAACACCAAGTGCTCTAAATTTGCTGAATGTGTAAAAAGACATTACAGTGAACTGAAAATACACTATTGAATGTGTGTAAACCGTTGGACTGAGCAGAAACCTGCGGAATTGACATAGTCTACAAGGTGTGATTGTCTGTCATACTTTGAATATACCTTGTTCTGAAATCCTAAATAACATTAACATCTAAGACAGTGACATTAACTGTAACTGCACATGCAAACTGTCTGCCCTTTGCAGCCAAACCACAGCCTTAACACATGTTTTTTTCATTAGAGAAGCTCTCTTGAAAGCAAAATATAAAAAAATAAAAAAAAATAAAAAAGTCATGGCGGGTGTATGTGTTGTGCATTTTTGTGTATATGTGTGTTAAGCCTATCCATCCTGAATGAGTTTGCTCTGTCAGGTCTGTATTCTTAATGAACCGTAGGGGAACCACATCACTCGCTCGCACTCCAGTCACCACTGTGCAAACGTCCTCTAGCTGCTGCTGCCAAGGTAGAACCAACCACACAATGACTCATATTCATACCTGCTCTACATGATGTGTGTATGTGTTTGTGCATCTGTGTTATGATTGGCCCACAGAGCAGTCGGTAGATACACATGTACACTCTCTTGAGTGCTCAAGAGGTAATTGCCTGCCTGGTGGTGACACTCGTATCCCTCAATCCTTGTGGTGATGAATCTTAAAGAAATAGATAAACAAAGCCATGTATCTGTATTTGAAAGCCGTCTATCTGCCCTTGTTAAGAAGTGCAGCTCTTTTAAATGGACAAACGAGGAAAAAAAAAAATGCGGCTGACTTGGGAATAGATTCCTATTGACCAAAAGCAGAACACTCTTTTCCTTTTTGCTTTGCTGTAGAGTAGCCATCCACAGCTAACTAATGCGTCATACATCAAGCCTATCATGTCTGACTGGAGATTGCTTGTTACAGATATGATGAAGAGTTGCAGTGTAGCCACATTAATTAGGAACCCATCACTGGCAAACACTGAAGATTTAATCAGTGAGGTGCTTTTTTTGTGCCTGTTTGTGCCTGTGTGTGTGTGTGTGTGTGTGTGTGTGTGTGTGTGTGTGTGTGTGTGTGTGTGTGTGTGTGTGTGTGTGTGTGTGTGTTTGTGTGCATTTGCACACATGAGCTATTAATATATAGATATGTGAGCACAGCTGTTGAAAAGAGTGTGTATGTGTGCACAAGCGCTGCATGGAGGGGGAGACACACCGAGAGTAAAGCCATGACTTTGGTTAACACTAAACACACCACTGAGAGCTCATTAGAGCTCTCTCGTCTCTTCGCTGCACTGCTCCGGTGACGGGGCTTTAGCTCCAGCCATATCTGGCATCGAGTAACAAGCTAATTAGCGGCTAGCACTCATTACAGTCAGGCTAGTGAGCGCAGCCCCTCTCCAACACATCATCTGTATCCTGTCAGAAACACAGCATGCACGTACAGTTCCAAACTGACTCAGATTGGAAGAGGCTAAGTAAAGCATTTGCTAAATAGACAGTGTTAGCCCCCATTTATTCCAAGCTCATCAAAATGGTATCCACGGGTTGTCATGGTTCTTGTTGCATCAGTTATTAAACTGAGAGGGTCAGGAGCTTTTTTTTATTGGGTTAGTATCAACTTAATCACTTGAAAAATACTTTGAATTAAGGCTTGCACTATTGTTGCATCAACTAGGAATGCCTGGGGTACACCTTCAATTAGAGTTTGTTTTAAACCCTGGACAGCTTCTTGTGCTCTCCAGAAAAATGACAGGATTGGTAATTTGTTCAAACATGTAAAAAACAACGATGTATGCATTCAGAGCCAAAGTCAGATAGTGTGAGATTCTTAAAGGGCAGCAAAACGCCAGGGTATAAATACTTCTATCATTTTCTGTCTTCTACCAATAGCCAGTATTGGTTTCTTTAAACCATGACAGTGATCTTTCATCAACCTTAAAGGAGACAGATTATGGTTTTTCTGTATTTACTGATATTTATATATAATTTTATTTTACGAGGCCAAAGCTTCAAATAATGATATATATGATATATATATATATATATATATATATATATATATATATATATATATATATATATGGTAAGAAACAGGTGCTCCAACAGAGCATTTCACACAGAGAATACACAGTGAATACATGTGTAGCAGCCATGGGCATTTAGGAAAAATAGTGTTTTTGAACATTAAAGCATGTTCTAGTAGAAACACAAAATACAAGTATATGAACCTGAAAACAGTATGAAATAGGTGTCCTTTAATCAAGTAGTTTTGTCTCAATTTAACTCAACTAACTGAACTATACTTTAACTATGGTGGCAGTAGATCAGAAACCTGCCTTGAGAATGCTACATCACTACAGAGTTTGTGCTCGAGACTGCATGTTACACAAACATATATTATTGGATATTTGTTTTATTAGATGATCACGCTCTTATTAGATGATCCATATTTCCAGTGGGCACATTTCTCTCTGAACAACATCCATTTTAATCCTGCCATTGTACTTTTAATATGGTCTTCCAACAGCTAAGCTCATGTTACTTTTGTTGCATCGCCTCATTGTTCTTTGTGTAGTATGAAGTACAGTCCAAAAGGAATGTTTCAGCATAATGTGTAAATGAGGGCTGATCAACTTACTCTGTATTAGCTTAAACATTAATTTTTAATAAATCCTAATACAGTTATTTATCAATACACATAGTGGAATGTGCCAAAGGTGTATTGATAATTTGTCAATGTTGGATGTCTTTCTTTTAGTTAATACACTATTGTACAGTACAGTTAAGCTCCAGGATACAAATATACTGTAAAATTGCAGGGCAGGACATTGGAGAGACTGCTCAGGCATGTCCTGGTGACGAGGACAGAACATGTGGCACCAACATGGCTGCCACTTCCAGGTTATGTTACTGGATCCAGACGCTGGAGTCATTCTGGTCACATTTTTCATTGCTTTTAACACTCCAACTAAGCAGCACTTAGACTTTTCATCTGCTGTAATTTCACCCCTTTTTAAGAAAACACATTACTCATCTGGTGAGGAGCATTAATCAAGCCCTGATATAGCTAAATACATTTTCCTGAAACAAAGATCTAATAAACAAGGCGCAAGACAATTGAAGATGCTATCAAAATTGCAAGGTAAACAGTAGTGTCCTTGATAATAGCTTATTAAAGGGAGTAACTCATTAGAAATAAGGAAAACATGTTTTGCTACACAAGGTTAAAGATCACACTATTAATATACATTATTATCATGCAGTCAAAGTTAGAAGCTGGAGTGCAGCAGCACACACAAGGCTAGCTCCATATGTTAAACAAAAGAAAGCATGCATCCCTTATCAAAAAAACTATTAATCACACAGGCTACGTCCACCGTAATGATGCGCATAGATAAGGAGATAATAAGGTAAATGAGAGGGAGAGTTAAAATAATACCGTAGCCAGCACGGTTCATGCACTGTTGCACTGCTGATGAATGATACAGGTCCCTCTCCTCCTTCTGGCGCTCCTTCCTCTTGTCTTCCTTTCCCGTTACCCGACTGCAGTCCCCCTTGCCTTTTTTTCTGATGGCGAGGGAAAATAGGAAGATATAGTCGCACAGGAAAGCTTCTGCACTTTATAGTATGTTGCAAATGAATTTTTTCAGAAGCACATTCATAAAAAGCATACAATATTGTAGCAATGCAGATGACAAATGCAGATAAATATGCACAGACCTTAAGACAGATGTAGACAAACACACATGAGTCTTTCACGACTTACCTGTTGGAGCTGGCAGATGGTCCTGCCCTAGAGAACTGGTAATAACAGAACAATAGCCAATTAAGGAGTGACGGAGAAGCTGAGGGGGCCAACACAGTTCACGATATAGATTCAGTCAATTAGTCAAACGCTCCATTAGGAGACTGTCCAGAGACACCGTGTTGATTGCCTTCCATTATCCACACCAATCCACAGTTTTTGATTGGTATTATGTGATTAAAGTGTGTATAAAAGTCCTAATATCATTTTGAAAGGTATTTTAAAAACTAACAATGACGCCTATCCCCTCCATGATCTGTTTCATAAAATCACATTGGAGGGCGCCCGGATAGCTCAGTTGGTAGAGCGTATAGAGGTTTACTCATCAACGCAGCTGGCCAGGGTTCGACTCCGACCTGTGGCACCCTTTCTCCTTTCATGTCTTCAGCTTTCCTGTCAAATAAAGGCCTAAAAAAATGCCTAAAAAATCACATTGGGTGAGTTAACCTTGGCAAACTAAATTATAGGTAGTAATTGCAGATGCAGAAGGTAGAAAGAAGAAGAAATTGAGCGACATCCATTGGAACCTATAACCTTGTGACTTCACCCTATTAGGCATTGTCTGCACCATATCCTGACCTATGTACAAGCTCACACATTAATACACACACACACTTCCAAAAGCTGAAAAATACTTGGAAAAATGCTTCTCTCCCCCGCTCTCTCTCATACACACACAAACGTGTAATACAAACATGTTCATGCATTAAACATGCTTGCACACGCATGCATGCCGAACTGCATAAACACACCCACAGCATGCTGACTCTGCCATCTATCTCCTCTATGTACGGCACACAGCGGTTCATACACACAGTCACACACATTGTGTTGAGATCAAAGATATATGCTGTCTTCAGTTGTGCCCTTCCCTTCTTCGTGACCTTAAGCTGTCAGTGTTATCTGCTCCAGACATAAACACAAACACACGCAGAGCATCCCCATAAACTCACTTTGGTTCAAATACACACACACACACACACACACACACACACACACACGCATACTAACGAATCTCATGGAGGCAATTACAGAGCTGAGCCCTTCATGTTGGCTGGCTATCAAATGTTTTCCTCCCCTCTCACAATGATGTTAGTGTGTCCTTTTTTTCCAGAGGAGCTAGCATGATTGCTACCTTCACAGCCTATATAACTAACACAAACCTAACAATTTGCTTGTTTTAACTGATGTTGGTTGGAGGTTTTAAGGTGTTTTCAACAGTTTTTATACCCTAGACACTTTTTAACTGTCCAACTGTGCAACTTTGATATAGCTTATTCCTGTACAGTTGTCTCCGTTGCTAGTGTTCCTGCTTCCATTGTGTGCCGACTTGTGTTGTGTTATTGCCTCTTTAGCTCTATACATCTGACACCTTTACATTGGCACAGATAAAAGGTAAAGCAACTTGCTGCTTCTTGTCACATAACCTGGTAACAGCAACCATAGCAACCCATCAAAGCCAGCCAACTTTGCATACAAATGATTGCGACAGAAGTGTGCATGCATGTGTGAGTATGCATGAGAAGAGCTGCCAGTTTGCTAGTGGGTGGCAATACAAATTTAGTTTGTGTGTGTGTGTGTGTGTGTGTGTGTGTGTGTGTGTGTGTGTGTGTGTGTGTGTGTGTGTGTGTGTGTAACATGTATATAAAAGGGAGAGAAAAAGAAAAAGGGAACTGGTGAGAAAGAAAAAAGAGTGAGAGCACAGAGACCAATTAATTTTTTTACTCTCCTTTTGATTTCAGTGTGAATACACTATGAGCGGAGGCAAGCACTTGATGGTACTTATGTTCCAGGCTTTTATGTTCGGAAATGCATAAGAGATGGGAAGCCTCTTTTCTGCCTCCTAAAGTTTAAAATAAAAGCCTGTTTGATTGTTAATGTGCTTTAATAATTAATATCATCAGTACATTGAGTCATGTAATCTGGAAAACAATTAGAAACATGGAGGAGGGAAGGTACTCTGTGATCTTTAGTTCAAGTTTGAAATACATTTTCATTACATGTATTACCTGCCTACTTGGGTAAAAGAGGAATATGAACAAAAACTATACAGGAAAAAGGAAATATCTTTGTCATCTGCATCACAGCATACATTTTAAATATATATGAGCTTTTGCTCTCAAGTTGCCTTGGAAATGATCGTTTTGGCAGCTAATGGAGTTTTAAATAGTTCTAAGTAATCTTGCCTAATTTATAGCAGAAAGTGACCCAGCATAGTTACAGGGCAAACTAACAATGAATAATAAAGACACATCTGTGATTGTCAGTTTGCAGGGATGGGTTTATGTGTAAATGTATGCACTTGTGCATATAAGTGTTTGTGTGTGGATATGCATGTGTGAGTTGCATCTGCCTGTGTGTGTTTGATTGTGTGTAAGAGAGCGAGGAGGCAGCAGCATTTGTTAAGCAGTGGGGGGAGATTGTGTGGATCGTCTTTGCCTCCTCTGGCTCTGGCAGTGTGCCCAACATCGGCAGGCCTGTGTTGTAGCTCCGCTGTGATACCAGGGTGGCACAGCCCATGATGGATTACAGTCATTGCACAGTTTTGCACAGGTACCCATGCAAAACTAATGTGTATATAAGCAGGTGTTAACAGCTACAGTGGTGTATGTGTGTGTGTGTTTACATTGAGTGTCTGTGTGTGTATTTGGAGGAAATTTTGCATTTGTGAACGTGTGGAAGGCTGTTGAAAGGGTGTGTTTGTAGTATGGATGCAAAAAATATGTATTATTATGAACAGATAATAAACTATGATACTACAGATATTGTATGAATGGTATCCATATTAAGCATTAATATACATTGTTGTTGTGTTTTTTCTTCTTTTCACTGCATGGACAACTTGTGCAAGCAGAAAACCCTTGTAGCGCATCCTGCACTCCTTAACAGAATTATCTCATAATGCTTGTAAAATGTATATAAATTATTTATCAACTATAGAGGGGCACTCCTCTGATTTTACACATACAGGCCAATTTAATCGTCATTGAGAATACTTCTCAGCCAGAGAAAACAGTTGTGTAATATCTTTGTTGGTTTTGGAGGAGCTTTCCGAAAGTCTGAAAAACCCTGATGATGACATCAGGGTTATCTTGAGTTTAAAAATATATTTTGCTTATTTAAATCCAGCTCTGTGTCATGGCAGTGTGGTTAGTGTGTGTAGATAAACGGTGTGTGGCTTTCCTCCGAGACCGCAGCGCACGGAGCTCCATGCTGAGCAGAGCATCATAAGTCTGCCGAGATCTGCTGGATGACACGCAACACATCACGGAGGTCCGCTGAGATCCGCCGTATCTCAGTCAAAACATCATTCATCTAAACACACTGCCCCGCACAAAGATTACACAGAGCTGGATTGAAATCCGGAAACTATCCCTTTAAAAACGCAAAATTACAAACTGGAAGAATGGAGCGCTGAAGATGAAGGCATTTAACAGGCAGAGAAAGCCTAATGACAGATGCATTGTGGGAATTGTAGAATCCAGCTTTTTTGAAGTTTGACTCATACTAGGGACTAAAAGTCAGGATATCTGCTCCACTGATTTTAACCATTCTTTTTTAATCTGTCTCTCACATGTCCTTCAACTTTATTAATGTTTTAAAAAATTCTGGGTCAGATATAAAAATGTATGTACTCAGCAGTGTTTTCAACTTTATTGCCAGAGTTAAGAAAGCTGTCGTGACAACTTCCCCTCTGCCTTTCCAATGAGTAATCACTTGCATTTATATTTCATAAGTGTTTGTAAGTAAATGATGAATCTAAAAATACTGAAAAATTATGAAGTCAGCAAGGTTATTATTTATAAATGATAACCCCAAGTTCTCACAAATTCCAATTCACTAGTTAAAATAATAAAAGGTTAATATTAAGCAAACCAATTTAATGTTTACCTTAATTCCCAGAAAAAAAACACCTAAGTGGTCAGGAGAGTACACAAATAGAGGTTGAATGGGTATGTTTAACTGTCTGACAGACTAAAAACTGTTATAATTCAACAAAGTGTATGGTAACAATTTAAGACGGTAAATAGTTCTTGCTTCCCGTTTATGCCCTACTCACTTGTTTAAATCTGACAACAGATACAAATAAACTACTTTGACAGTTGGGGAAATATGCTTATTTGCTTTCTTGCCAAGAGTTAGATGAGAAGAGAGATACTACTCTCACGTCTGTACTCTTATTTTTGAGTTGGACGAACAGATTTGGGATAATGTAAAAGCAATGGTCTGTATCAGTGTGTGTGTGTGTGTGTGTGTGTGTGTGTGTGTGTGTGTGTGTGTGTGTGTGTGTGTGTGTGTGTGTGTGTGTGTGTGTGTATTTGAGTTTTCTCCAGATATGTGAGTGGCAACTCTCCTATTATCAACTGCAGCATACTGTGAGCTTAACAGGCCAACTGACAGTCCTAAAACAGTGGAAAAGTACAGTCTTTTCAAGCCTCGTCTTGGAGCTTTTATGTCAGATTTTTGGTTGTTTGGTTTTCCCCTTGGCTCTCCTTTCTCTTGATATCACATGCATTGCACTCTGAGTAGCCCAACTGGCAATGCCTGTCTATGAAAAATGGATTTCTCCCAGTCCGCATTGCCATGGCGATGCACAGCTTCCCTGCCAGTTCTGCCCTTTTAAGGATTTGCATCAAAGTTGCTGCAGTGATGGGGAGGTGAGGAGGAGTGTGGGTAGAGAGTGATTTCACCCCTCACTCAGCGTCAATGGAAAAGCTTCATTTCAAATTTTATAATGATATAATTTAGAATAGTAGTGTTCTGGGAGCAATGTAGCTGTATGTGTGTGTGTGTGTGTGTGTGTGTGTGTGTGTGTGTGTGTGTGTGTGTGTGTGTGTGTGTGAGAGAGAGAGAGAGAGAGAGAGAGAGAGAGAGAGAGAGAGAGAGAGAAAGATATCAACATCTTTCACCAAGTAATCACCAATAAACACTCGATGCAGGAGTAAGAAAAAAGGGAAACTGGGGATGATTCAGAACCTGTCCAAAAGAGGGAGCGCTCTGCCATAAGCAATGAAATCAGATTTAATTCAGGGTCAAAAATAGAGTTTGCAAAAGTGGGACAACATTGTCCTAAATTATGCAGATGCTAGGGCAAGTTTCAAACCAAAGCCAGTCATTAACATTTCATCTGATTTCATCTTATACTGCTCAAAAAGAGATCTCAGGCATTCTAAATCTTGCCACATGTTTAAAAAATGTTAAGGTCTGATGTTTCAATGACAAAGACCCACAATTCTTTGTGGATATCTGCCATTCTATTGCCACTTTCTTTTTTATGAGCAACACCAGACACATTGTAAAATTGCTGTGAAGTGTGTCGCTGTTGGGTTAAGAAGGATTTGCCATGCCCTTATCTTACCTTTGAACACAACTCTGATTAAGACAGATATTTATGATGGCTTGGATAAACAACCTGAGGTATTGTGGAAATTGGAGACTTGTAAACAAGCGTTTGAATAAAACGTCTAGAAACATCACAAGGTATCGAATTCTGCGGAGAGTTGAGAAATCAACTTGGCCTCAAAAATCTCATCTGTGTTTTTGATAATAAAGTCATCTCTTCATTACGCTGAGACAAGACAAAAAAAATCAAAAGTAGTTTTGATCAATTTTTCAAATGCTGCCATTTCTTAGCATGGCCTGTATGAAAGAGTTACTAAGACGCTGTAACTATTTTAGGGTCATGTTTTAATGAGGCGATGGCAAGACAGTGTTGACAGACACATTAATTGTCAGTGCTCATCTTTGAAGTAGAACATCTGCATATAGTTGTGCACTCCATAAACTGCAATTAAGTCCACTGTCATTAGATTGCGTTTTCACTGTTTCAATGTCCTGTTATTTGGTTTATTCAAAGCGTTTGCATGTGGTGATGATGGCTTTCCATTTACTTCTCAGGCTTAATTCTTCTTACTGGTTCATCACCCCCCACCCCGTCTTCCCTTCTTCTCTTGGATGCAGATGTAGATGGAAATAAGCATGATGATCCAGTCTGTCACCTGCTCAGCCAGCCAGTTAGTCCTCTTTCAGCACCTCTGGCTTCCTCGACTGTGTCCCAGGACTGATACCAAGGTTAGGATGTGGTCACCAGTGTGAGTACTCTCTCCGTCTGTTCCCTTCCACACCCCATTTCCCCTCTTTCATCCTGCTTTTTATGCTAAGCTTATCCCTCCCTCTCTGCATCCCTCCACCACTGCCCTAACGCCATGTTTCTCTCCTCTGTCCCACATCACTCCTACCTCCTTCCCATCCTTCTCTCTTTCCCTCTTGCATCTGTTTGGTGTATTCCCAGGGGCCTTGAGGGGCCAGAAGGGTCTATGAATAAGTCATAAACACTGGCCCCCCAGACTCTGTGATCATCGCCAACCTGTTCAAAAACATGGTTCCCCGCCACCTCTCTCTTGCACCCTCTGCATCCCTCTTTCCACATCCATAAGCAATGAAAACATAAATAAAGCATTAGGGACTGTGTGTGTGTGTGTGTGTGTGTGTGTGTGTGTGTGTGTGTGTGTGTGTGTGTGTGTGTGTGTGTGTGTGTGTGTGTGTGTGCGCGCGCGTGCGGGCGTTTCCACCTCTTGTTTTAAGACGATCATTGGCCGTGTGATCTGACATGGAGATAATATTGTATTAAGAGGACAACCAGCCAAATCAGTTCTGAGTTTATGTATTACTGCCATTACCATTAGTTAAGGAAGACTTATATTTTTTGTCAATATAGGCCAACACTTTTTTTTTTAAACAACTTGTATTTCAAGAGAGAACTAGGAGGAGTTTTTTGACGTCATTCCAGTCTGGATTTCTTGAAAATTTATGTTTAGTGGCCTGGATTTGGTTGCCGCAGCTACCTTACTAAGTTTGTGCGTATCCTTCCTACATTCTTAGCTAATTTCAACTAGTGATTTAATTATTTTTTCGGCCATTAAAACTTAAGAAATGTTTGAGTGAGTAAAGTCTTTACTGTAGTAATATGTAAATTGTTTTCTTGGAAGCATCTGTTTAATCAGAATTTAAACGGGAAGTCACTGTAGCATCCCAGGCTGAAGCACAACTAACAAAAATTATAATTTTCCCTTAAAAACAATATATTGAAAATGCATTGTACTTAACTGCACATCTTTAGTGAATGGATTTGCAGTATTGTATTACTTTGTCTTATGTATAAAAGCATATACAGAAATATGTGTGTTTTAAGAGTTAGAGTTTGAATTTATGCAGTTAAGCATGAGAGGGAACTATCCAATTAATTGAGCAAAGATTATTTGGTCATTTAGCAGAAACGTTAATGGCATAAGATTCTGCTACATTTGAGGTACGTTTTGTTATTTTGTGAAATGTAATTTAAAATCTTCCCAATTTACAATGTTACTAAATAGCATTTTATTAAGTGTGGGGTACACACGTACATCCACAACGTTCCACTTGTGTGTTGTCTGGGATTGCTTTGTTCCAGCCGGAAATTCCGCCGGATTTTATTCTTTTCGGCCGCATGTCTGGTACCTTCAGCTTTCTTTGTGTTGGAATTTTAAACTCCGGTGGATTTATGAGGAATTGAGCGTTGCGTCAGTTCTGGCAGGCCAGGTAGTCAAGACGCTGCTAAACTGCTATTGGCCAATAACATGGTCATCAGCTGAGCTGCATCAGCAGAGCTGCACTGCTGATCTGCATCAGCGCATCAGCTGGTCAACTTGCCTCACTGCTAAATGGCACATTCAAACAGGGCGCCCTACTTAAAGCTGCTTTAGTTTGCTTCTAACTGCTTGCTGCTCGCATCTATGCTACCCACCTCCTCCCCTGCTCCACCTTGTCGTGTATAACGTGGCATTTGCTTCTATGTCATCGTTGCTGCTCTGTTCATATGGGGGAATAGTTTAGCTCTCCCAGTCTTAAACTGACTGCTGTCCCCTGACTCTGCTCTTTCATGGTGCTCATGAAAGGTCAAGGGACTCTTCTGAATAGAGCCATACTGCCAAATTAATTCGTAATTTATTCAATAACATTTTCTAAAGCATTTTTATTGTCTGTGTTGTTCTTGACTTAATGGACCTGACAGAACTATGGTTAACTGCTCCTCAGAACTCTGCAGGATAAATGGAGACAGCTAGCTAGACTATCTGTCCAGAACTTGGTGGGGAGGATGGCAATTGTAGTGGAAATTCCCAGGGTACATTCTGTAGATTAGTCCTGTCACATTTGTATAGTAATGCAATTAATTTCTGAAATAATCAGTATAAATACATATTTAATATTTCACTTACTTGCCTTTAATCTCATCTGGAGCAATAATACTACTGATGTTACAATAATATGTAGATCACAAGGAAGAGAGCAATGGCACACAGTTGTAACATTTTTGGAAGTTGTGATTCAATACATTTTTCATTGTTCTAAAGGGGAGCATTTCCTCTTTTCTCTGGTTAGGGCGCAAGGTCAGCCAGGATGTTTGACACCCACAGAACTTAGCATATTTGTGGGAACAGGATAATGAACCTGGCTCCATCAGGTGACGGACAACCTTTACAGACTACCAGAGGCTCTCCCGCTGCTCCTGGTAGGGTGCCGATATAGCTGATAACCTGCACATCATTCAGTTTCACAAGGTGCATCTCTTTTCCAACAGAGCCCACCTTGTTTTTATGGCTGCTGCCTTTGAGAATATTCATCCATGTATGAAATTGTGCATACTATCAAAGCCTCCTTTGTTATGCATGTTAACAATTTTATCAAAGCATTCTCATAATCAAAGCAAGACCATTACATTATTGTATGCATATAACATGGATTTATCATTTGAATCAACATCAGGTTTTAGCTTTCTAATAGAAGAAGATATTTTCTGGTTTAATTACCAGCACATGCCTTTCTGTGTGCAAGACCTCTGGCTGAAAAGAGAAGATCGGAAAACGACATGCTGTATGTTTGATGAAGGCAAGAACAGACATCTTTCTTTTAAGTTATCCACTGTGGATAGTGAAAATATTTCAGTTGTAGAAAATGGTGCTTACTTATGAAGCTAGAACAGTAAGGAAGGCCCAAATAAAATGTTTTCCGAGATGTCTATGTGAACACATGTCTTAGTGAGTAAAGACCAGGGCAAAAAATTGCCTATACTGCCAATATTAACGTGATACTTTTTCTTAAAGTTAAAAATAACTAAGTGAGTAAGAAAATGTATTTCCATGTTGTTTTTTTTTCCAGTCCAGCATGGCAGCACTCATGCAAAAAACCTGATTATATTCGGGTTAAGTCAATACCCCGATTTCTCAAACACCATGTAAACACCTTACCCCGGTTAAAATCAGAGTTCTCATAACCCGGTTAACAGAGGTAAAGAACTCCTTCAGTAACCGGAGTTTCCCTGCATGTATAGCTCGATGGTGTTTTTTGCCTCCAACGGCGCCTTCCAGGCAGCTAACCCTCACCTTAACCCTAAACATAACCATTGCCGCGCTGCCTGGAAGGAGACGTTGGGGGCTAAAAACACCAAAGACCGCATGTATACACCTTAACCGGGCTATGATCGGTTTAAGCGTCTGCGCATGCTCCAACTGCCCCTCCCCACTCTGCTGGAGAGGTTTTTGAACCGGAAATAATCCGTCAGCACTGCGAGTCGTTGCTATGACTCCATACAACAAAACAGTAATGCCCGAATTAGCGGAACATCAGCAGAAAGAGCCTGCGGTCCATCTGTTTACTCCCCGCCAGGGGCGATTCTAGGATCAGACCTTTAGGAGGGCTCAGCCCCTAATGAGAATATGACACGGATACAGTGCTTTGCAAAAGTGTTAACCCCCCCCCAAAAAAACACACACACACACACACACTCTTGTACACTGTCAAGTATTTTTCCAGCTTTTGAGATAGATTTTTTTCAGTTTCCCACAAGTAATGGAATATCAAATCTCTAACTCTGAGTAGCAGAATGTTTCTTATCTCAGTGCAGCAACCTATCTGTTAAGGGAATTACAAAAACATGTAACTTTTGTACATTTAAAGACTCAACAAGCCTAATTTGCAATTCTGTCGTCCCAAGTGGCAGTGAGAGATAACAGTTTGAATTTCTCAAAAATGTGAATGGCTTCATTATTCAAGTATTATGTAATATGGTGTTATTAAACTCTCAGAACTAAATTCCTTCTTTTTTAGTGTCTGATAAGGATGCCTATGCAAAAAATACTCATGGCAGCATTCTTAGCTACAGACATGCCGGAAAACAGATGTTAACTTTTCCTGCTACAGCTTTCCGATACAGTGCACAAAACTGCAAACTGCTGTAAATTCACTTGATATCTTGGCTAATAAACTCAAACTCTCCTCCACTCAGACCAATCGCTCTGCACTGACCGTCACCGCCACACATTCCCCACACACTGCCACACACAAGCGCATATTCCTTTTTTCAACAAATTTCAGATGTTTAGACAAAACAACTGACAGTTGTAGTACTTTTTCTGTAAATATGAAATTCGTGAGAATAATATAGCAGGATAAACAGTATGATCGAAATGATTGATATGTGACATACAGCGTTGGGAGTAATGCACTACAAAGTAACGCGTTACTGTAATTCCACTACTTTTAGCGGTAACGAGCATGTAACTAAATATTTTTTTAATCAAGGAACGCAATTCCAATTACTGAAATTTAAATTAATTTGTTACTCGCGTTACTCTCTTTTGTGAAAAATGAACACTTGCAGACAAGAAGACAGATAGGCCTACTTTAGCTGCTTCTGATCTAACGTCGCAGGACCTTATGGTGGCGCAATGATAAACCAATCGAACAATGAGCATTAAACCACAGCATGGCCAATAGTGCGGATAGAATGAGCTTTCTCCCCTGGAAGTATGGACATTGTAAAATGATAACGAAGGAGGCAGTTTATCATTTAGTGTTCTTTACTCTGAACTCCCAATGCAAGTAACAAGTGAGCAGTGACACACACGTTTTGGGTGCTACCGTATATATCACAGTATATGCGCAGGCACATTTTAACTACCGTATATATCACAGTATATGCGCAGGTGAATTCTAACTACCGTATATGACAGACATTACTTTTTGCTCTTCGAAATTAAAGACAAAAATGTAGTGGTGAATTGTCAATTATGTGCAGGTGTAAAGAACCTATCCACATCTAAGAGTAGCAATTAAAAACAAACACTGTTCATATGGGGGAATAGTTTAGCTCTCCCAGTCTTAAACTGACTGCTGTCCCCTGACTCTGCTCTTTCATGGTGCTCATGAAAGGTCAAGGGACTCTTCTGAATAGAGCCATACTGCCAAATTAATTCGTAATTTATTCAATAACATTTTCTAAAGCATTTTTATTGTCTGTGTTGTTCTTGACTTAATGGACCTGACAGAACTATGGTTAACTGCTCCTCAGAACTCTGCAGGATAAATGGAGACAGCTAGCTAGACTATCTGTCCAGAAGTTGGTGGGGAGGATGGCAATTCTAGTGGAAATTCTGTATTGTCTTTGTCTTTTATCTCGAGGACCCCCTCGAAAACAAAATGCTTCATCTCAAGGGGTTATCCTCTTAACAATAAATTTCAAATTTCAAAAGGGAGTTTTGTCCTACTGCTTGATTTGAAGGCCTGTTGCCCTGTTGATTACAATAAATGTCTAAAAATTATGTTTATTGTGTTATTGTGTATATTTTCAATTTCTATATTTAAAAAGCAGACATAAAAGTAACTTAAACGTTTACTTTTGATATACAGTAATTGGTAAAGTAATTCAATTACTAGTAACTAGCAACTAGCAACTGTAACTAATTACTAATTTTCAGTAACTTGCCCAACACTGGTGACATATGATGCATTATGTTTCAGATACTAAAGATCCCCAACCCGTCTGTCCTCAGAATCAGCAGTTGACAATACTTTCTCTGCGGCGAGTGCTTGTTTTTATCGCCTTACTTCCACAAATCCATAGAGGGTTAGTTTCTGGTATGTGCACATAGAGAGACCGTTTCAACAAAATAAGAAAACACTGGATTAACAGGGGAAAAACCGACCAAACCATTGTAAATTCTGCACAATAATGTGCCTGTGGATGTACAGATAACATGCAGCCTCATTCTCACTACTGGACACTGTGTCCCTTTTTCCATATAGCCTTTTTTTTTGTTGGACTATTTAAAGTGAAGAAATGTGCACCATGTGCCAATTATTTTTCAGGGATTATTTATAAAGGTAAAATTATATTTCCTCAATGTGTCTCAATGTGCCAAAAGGCGGGGCTGCAGTCCCCTCAGCACCCCCCTTCCCACGCTAATGCTTACAGAAATCCAGTACATCAGCTACAGTCCAAATTTATGAGTTAGATTAATAAACAGGGTGCATTTTCAAATGCAGTGTCTTGCCCGGTGCAGCTTTAATGCACTTCGAGACAAGCGAAGTGAAGATTGGAGGGTTCTTTCAGGAAATACTCATCGCAGATGAGTCCTAATGCATGGGGAGTGGATGAGCAGCTGTGTGCCATACAGGACAGAGGAGGCGGGAGGACAGCGGGAGGATAACGGGAGGAGAAGCAGGTGGGGCGGACAGGGTGGAGGAGGAGACGTCTGCCAGGAGGGCTGGCTTGGCTCTACATCGGAGGGAACAGAAGGAAGAAAGAGAATCTCTCAGGCATTCCTCATTTCTGTCTACCAATTTATCAGTCTTTGCCTTTTCCCTGTTTTCACACCGCATCTGGACGCATTCTATCTTTTTTTTCCTTTTCACTACCACTGTTGGATTTCTCACATTGCCTCTCTTTCTCCTTCCTGTCCAGACGCTATATGTCCTCTCACCCTTTTTCTTTTATTCCTTTCATGGTTCTGTATCTCTCCTCAGCACCTTCTTTCCACTGTTTCCTTTTTGTGTGTGTTTTAACTATGTTCTTGTGCTCCATCTTTTCACAGGGAAAGAGCTTGGCGTGAGATCTGTGCCAGTGCAGTCTAGATTGTGCCACTCTAACGAGAGAGTGGGTGTCAAACACAGACATCAGCACAGCTTGCCAGGGACATGGCACCACATTGAAGCCAATGGCTGCAGAGAAACATGAATATATGTCTGCTGCAACCCACTCATCCAAAACCTGATCCCTTTGGTTCACTTAAATCTGAAAGAATAACTCTATATCATATAAAACCTTCTGATGTTCTTTCCTTATTTCTGCCACAATAATACAGCAGGAGATGGTCAAATCTGGTTGGTCAACTTGCCAGTATACTTCCCAGAATATACTGTAGATTATATATAATTGCACCAAAGCTTGCTAGCTTGAAGTAGTATATGTAATTATATACTAACGTAGTGAGGATTGTTTTGTACTGATATATATATATATATATATATATATATATATATATATATATATATATATATATATATATGAGATATATATATATATATATATATATATATATATATATATATATATATATATAGATATATATATATATACACACACACACACACACACACACACACACACACATATATGGATCAACAGGACAGGTTGGATCCCTTAGCTGCTTAATGTATTATGCTGTAGGAGTACTTTGGGAAGTGTGTAAAGGCTTTCATTGTTAAATTTTTTTTATATTGGCTGATATATAATATTAGCCTGGTTGACACCAGACCCTTCTCAGTTGTAACTGAGAGTGGGTCTGGGAAAGGTTCATTGACAGTTCATTTCCAAAGGGGCGTCACCAACGGACGCAGCTCAAATGCCTCTGGGCGCAATTGGATAGTCCAACCAATCAGACCAACGATCTGGGTGACACTACGCTTCGGTACCCGTCATGTTGAATGTAAACAAAAAGCTGCTCGCCGTCGCTGCACTATCGTCGTCGCGTAAAGCCCGCCTCAACGGTTGTGATTGGTGCCTCGATTTTGGGGACATTGGAAATGGGTTTGAATGGGCTCTTCGCCAGACTGACTTGCAGAGCAAATCTCAAATTTGCTGGAAGTTCGTCAGGGTTTACCCAGGCAAATATAATATATGGAGTGGAATGGAAACTTCTATGTGACCCCAAACATTTGACCGGTAGTGTATATATATCATATATTTGATATCAAATATATATATATATATATATATATATATATATATATATATATATATATATATATATATATACACACTACCGGTCAAAAGTTTGGGGTCACATAGAAGTTTCCATTTCATTCCATTATAAACAGAATACCAGCTGTTTTTTTAACCAGGGCATCAGTTTTCAGATTACATTATGTGCTTACATAATTGCAAAAGGGTTCTCCAATGTTTTCTCAGTTAGCCTTTTAAAATGATATCAGATTAGTAAACAGAATGCGCCTTTGGAACATTGGCTGAATGGTTGCTGACAATGGGCAATGTAGATATTGCATTAAAGATCAGCCACTTCTTTCTACAACAATTGACAACCCTTTTGCAATTATGTAAGCACATAATGTAATCTGAAAACTGCTGCCCTGATTAAAAAACAATGCAACTGATCTCAGCTGGTATTCTGTCTGTAATGGAGTGGAATGGAAATTTCTAAGTGACCCCAAACTTTTGACCGGTAGTGTATAAGTGTATATATATATATATATATATATATATATATATATATATATATATATATATATATATCGTAGTATAGTTTGTTTTCCAGACCATCTACAAAGTAGCAAGCTGCAAACTTTTTACAGCCACCTTTTCAAGCCTACAGGCAGTGAGTATTTGATACTTAAAAAGATAGATTCAGTGGAATATTCCTTTAAGTCATCTCCACTAGCTCTGCTCAGCTTCTACCTGTGTGCATAGAGACAGTGTTTTATTCATTGCTTGCTTTTTTGATTCTATATTGAGCCTTATTGTGGAAAGCAACCAAAGAGCTTGCTCCAAACACAAATACTGCTGAAAACACTTCATGGGACTCAAAGAAAAAATACATACATTAGTTCCCTTATTAGCAGGCAACATGTTTGAAACAGTCAGCACAGAGGCAACGTGCTAAATGTCAGTGTTGCGGTTCAGGAGTTTGTGTGACAACAAACAAGAATGAATGAGGAGAAAAACTTAGAGAAAAAAGAGAGTGCATAGGAGGTGTGAAGGATGAAAGAGCAGGCAACGTGAATAACAAGTGAGAGGTGAGAAATTTAAGACATGAGATGTCTGAGAAAGAGTTGGGAAGAACTTGAGACATACGCCAACACATTAACACAGAAAAACACTGAGAAGAATGATGCAATAAGACAAAGAATTTTGAAGCAGCAGGCAATGTTGATGTGCATTTTGTTGAACTCTGTTCATTATGAAAAAGGCTTTTTAGTAACACCGTCGTCAACAAATTTCGAAACAGATCATGTCAGTTAAATCTTGTAAATGATGTAATATCTTTTCAGTTCTGATAGAGGTCACCATACAGTCAATACCGCAAAAAAGGCAAATGTCAGTGACAGAAAAGGAAGTGAAGGCAAACGTTTTTTTAACCAGCATATTAACAATATCCAAGTTGAAGGACTCATATAGAAGTGAAAATAGTAAATTACACTATATTCATAAAATAAAGCGATGTTATAATACATTTGGACATTGTATCTTACAACCACTTGCATTAGCTTGGTTGCAACACACAGGGTCAGCCCTATGTTCCCACAGCCCTATGTTCCCATTTTTCTATGATTTTTCTTAAAATTAGGATCTATGTTCCCTAGGGGTTAGAGTTAGTAGGGTTAGAGGGAGGGGATAATATGTTGGGTGTAATTGGCTACCAAATTGAGAGAAAGGGGGATAAAATCTGATACAAATTTATGAAAAAGGAAATGTGGGAACATTAGGCCTAATTTTGGAGAAAAAAAATTATAAATGTGGGAACATAGGGCTGTGGGAACATAGGCACGCTCCCGCAACACACTTCAAAGATAAATGTACCATCACAACAAGCATCAGCACAAGGATAAGGCAGCTACCATTAGTATTGTTATTACCACCCTGAGGTCTCTTCACTGACCCAGAATGAAAGCCTCGTCACATCCCAACGAAATCATGAATTCTAGGTGCCGACTCCAACACACACTCAATATGCACTCAAAAGAATACAGCTAACACACACCAACACACATACACACACACCAGACGGCACCCCTCTTGACCCCTCAATCCCGGTGGAAGCACCCCAGGATCAGCAGCGCGACCGTGGGGTGGCGAGTGGCCCGGGCCGGTGTGACGACCCCGCTCTGACAGAGTGTCAATACAAAGCAATTTACAAGCGCATGAAAAATCGACCCTTGATAACAGGCAATTTCTCTGCTCTGCCGCCTCAAGAGGCGTGACCCGCCTTGCGAAAGTGAGGGAGGAAGGCGAGGTGGGTGGAAAAATGACAAAGAGGAGGAAGAAGAGGAAGAGGAGGAGAGGGGTGATCATGGTCTAGTGGATGTGATTGCAGCCTACTGTGCTGTAAAGGGGGGACAGGGTGGAAGGGAGAGAGGCAAACAAAATGTAACAGTAATAGGGCAGGGAAGGGAATTGGCGCGAGCGACTGTAATAGTGATGTGAGGAGCAGAGAAATCCCTATGATGAATGTGATGGTTGGATTCCACTTTTTGAAAAAAGGAGAAACGGAGACAGAGATGGATCAGGGAGGAGGGAGTTTAAAAGCTCAGAATTATGCAGGATTGACAGGGAGCAGAAGAAGAAGAAATCAGAATATGATTTAAAAAAAAGAGAGGACAAAGTAGAGTCAAAAAAAGAGAAAGGAAAGAAGATAGGTGGATTGGGGAGAAGAAGGGAGGAGCAGAGTTGTTGCTGTTGTTGATGAAATGTGGATTGTGCGAGGTGCAGCGTGTGTGTGTGTGTGTGTGTGTGTGTGTGTGTGTGTGTGTGTGTGTGTGTGTGTGTGTGTGTGTGTGTGTGTGTGTGTGTGTGTGGACTGGAGGCCACAGGTGAGGACAGAGATAATGACCTCATTCCTCTTCTCTTTTGCCGAGACACTTTCTTCCACACCACTCTATTCATCAAGCCCTCTATACATCTCTCCATCCCTTGCTCCCTCTCTTTTCTCTAATTCTCCCTCCTTTCTGTCGAAGGAGCCAGAGGTCACACCTTCATCCAAACAGACAGGAACACACACAAAGGAAGAAGTGAATGTGGAGGTATGTGTCGTGAAATATGTGTGTGTGTGCTTGTCACAGGAGGCAGATGTCATGGACTTAAATAGAAAAATCATTTCTATTTAAACAACACTTCATCATGAGTTCACCTGTTGGGATCAAAAGCTGCCTCGGCCATTCAGCGACAGGAGAGGTCATCTTAACCACCGTCAGCCTAAATAAAGGTTTTGGACAAGGAAAGATTACTTTTTAAAGGTGTGATAGAATGATTACATAGGGTATTTCACACTGTTCCTTAAGGTCTCCTAATAGGGTATGTAACATTGGTTGGGCTGAAAATGGCCCCGGTGCTGTTCTATCCTCCCTAATGCAACCCTGTGAAATATCCCTTGAATGAAACGAGAGGTTTTCTCCCTTATATGGTATGCTCATGAATATTTAGATGAGCTGTGCACTGATTGGTTGGTTTACAACGAGCAAAGTTGCAGAGCACAGACACCCGGGGAATGAACAACACACAGCCCAGGAACACCGTCCCTTTTCTTCCTTTTGAGTCTGACATTCTCAGCGCCACCTTTGCCTTTTCCTTTTTGGCTTTTCATCATTAGACTCACACGCTGTCTGTTAACGTTACCGATAGACTTCCAAACGTGCGGGCAGCAGGGCAGCGGGCTGCCCAGTCTTTGACTTCCAAACGTGCTGCCCGCGGTCGGGAAACCCGCGGCCGGGAAGCCCGCGGCCGGGAAGCCCGCGGCCGGGCTGCACGTTTGGAAGTCTATCGGTAACGTTAACAGACAGTGTGTGAGTCTCATGATGCCCGCTGCTGCGGCCTGCCGTACGGGTTGAGCAGAGGCTGCACAGTTTGACCGGCCCTCGCGGCCTCGACACACTACCGGCCCACCGGGAACAGTCCCGACTCTCCCACTCGCCACTCCGCTACTGGTTAAGTGTATTACATAGCAATATAAATGGAAACATAACTTGACCTGACGGAGCTCCACGACCGACAGCTCATGGTGCTCTGTACCCAGCGCACACTCATCTTTTCTGGGGTAACTGAACCACCAACTACCGCTTACCTGGAGCACCACGACCAGCAGCCCGCGATGAAATGTGAAAAGTGTCAGCATTCCCTGTACAGCCTGGAACACTGCATTTACGACCGTGGTTCGTTTTCAATATCCTTGAAAAACTTCCAAACTTTCTTCTTTGTAATTCCCGTGGAAATGCACAGCTCGCAACTAAACTAGTGTGTCAGATCTGCACAAGCTACATTCAGAACACCAGTTGGTCTCAGACCAGTGGTCTGTAGGCCTATGTAAATTTTGGGGCGTGACAAAAGTACAGACCAGAGCCAATGAAGGTACAGCCACCAAGTTGACGTCAACTATGAGCTTCGTTCGTTGGGATTCACCTGTTTTCAGCAGCAGTTTCAAATTGTTTGATTTGTATAGTAAAAAGGTGTCAATGGGACTTTGAAGTACTATGTATGCCTATTTTACCCACCGAACTGTCGTTATTCCATTATGACAAGGTAAACTCGGTTTTGCATTCTATCACCCCTTTAAAGTTTCGTTTTCAACTAAAATAAATGAGATTCTTCAGTAGAGGAGCTGTCGTCATATTATTTCCAGGTTTCTTTCTTATGCTCTTCTTTACATTGAAAGACTTGACGATTGATTGTGAAGCTGCATTATAACACTATATTTGTGTATATGAGATTGATTGTGTCTTTTTATGCACATTCTACTGAGTAGTATGTACTACCTATGTAGTAAATAAATATAATGTATATATAAAATATATAATGTAAATAAATACAATTTATTCTGTTTAAACTCAGCATGACTTTATTTCAGGACACATCTTTTCTTCCATCTGATTTGCTTTCTCCGGATGTGTGTGTGTTAGAGCCTGACCGATAAAGGATTTTTAAGGCCGATATTGATGCAAATATTTGGTGATTTAAAAATCTGATATTCCGATATATATCGGCCGATATATATATAAAAAAAAAAAAAATCCAGAAACGCGTAACAAAACATAAACAGATTTCCCTAACATTAGTTATTTGTAGTTATTTATGAGTCCTCACTAAAATAATAGGATAATGCAGTTTAAAAAAAAAAAAGGAACAAAGGAACATCAAAATATATTAAAGTTCTCATAAATAAAATGTATAAAAATACCAACAGGGATGTTGTAGAGCACCCTCTGGTGGACAAACTATGCAACGCCAAAGACATTTAAATATTCATTTATCGGCCATTATAAATGCCGATACCAATAGAAAATGGCTAATATTGGCCAATAATATTGGCCTGCCGATATATCGTCTGGCTCTAGTGTGTGTTATAGGGCTGGCTCTAGTGTGTGTTATAGGGTTGGCTCTAGTGTGTGTTATAGGGTTGGCTCTAGTGTGTGTTATAGGGCTGGCTCTAGTGTGTGTTATAGGGATGGCTCTAGTGTGTGTGTTATAGGGATGGCTCTAGTGTGTGTTATAGGGATGGCTCTAGTGTGTGTTATAGGGCTGGCTCTAGTGTGTGTTATAGGGCTGGCTCTAGTGTGTGTTATAGGGCTGGCTCTAGTGTGTGTTATAGGGCTGGCTCTAGTGTGTGTTAAAGGGCTGGCTCTAGTGTGTGTTATAGGGCTGGCTCTAGTGTGTGTTATAGGGATGGCTCTAGTGTGTGTTATAGGGATGGCTCTAGTGTGTGTGTTATAGGGATGGCTCTAGTGTGTGTTATAGGGATGGCTCTAGTGTGTGTTATAGGGCTGGCTCTAGTGTGTGTTATAGGGCTGGCTCTAGTGTGTGTTATAGGGCTGGCTCTAGTGTGTGTTATAGGGATGGCTCTAGTGTGTGTTATAGGGATGGCTCTAGTGTGTGTTATAGGGATGGCTCTAGTGTGTGTTATAGGGCTGGCTCTAGTGTGTGTTATAGGGATGGCTCTAGTGTGTGTTATAGGGCTGGCTCTAGTGTGTGTTATAGGGATGGAACCAGGATTTTAGAAATGCTAAATTCACAAGTCTGACATGCAGCTTTTATGAAAAAGAAATTACTTTTGTCTGGTTTGGTTAGAATACTAATTAAGCTTATAGTAAGTGGGTTTTTTTTGTAAATGAAAAGGAAACAATGTAAAGTAACTGAATAAAGCTGGAGTGTCAGCTAAGTGCAGAGTGTCACCTCTCTGGAGCTCTGCACGACAGCAGACACAGCTGATTGATCACCTTTCTTCTGTTCCTTTCTCAAACAGTTTATCAGGACTTTTTCATGTGACTTGTTTTTACTCTGGATGGCACTTGAAATGTAGCAAATTACCATTCTTGTGATAAAAGTAGTCTACAAAAGTAAAATGACCGATTTAAAAAAGACAGTAGCCTACACAAAAACAAATACTTTGTTATATTAATGAAAACTAAATGTAATTCTTTGCTACTTCCACCCCTGCAAAACAGTTACACATACAAGGACAAAATAAATCTACTGTTAGGCACTGAAAATTAGACAATAGACCACAATAAAACAGCTGGGACAAACCATGAAAATAAACAGGCCAGCATATTTAGAAAAAGGTAAGCTAACGTTATTTATTAAGGCTGTGGATGTAATATTAGTTTCATTTGGTTAAAGTTTGTTGAGGCCAAATGTTTACAAAGAGGTTCCTGAAGGAAACAGTTGTTGGTGTTAGCTGGGTCTGTGCATGAAGTATAATTCATCTGCAGTTGTTCACGTTGTAGCCTATAATGAAAAATCTCATCTGAGGAAAATGAAATTAGGAAATACCCCGAAAAATGAGATTTTCCATTATACAACGTGAACAACTGCAGATGAATTATACTTCATGCACGGACCTAGCTGCTTGTCACAAGCTAATGCACCTACACTGAACAAAGACCCCCTGTGTGGCCCACCTGTGGTATCCTCATAAAAAGCTCTCTGACTTAAATATTCAGTGAGTGGGAGTGCAATAAAGACAGAGAGACTTTGGCCTGTATTGTTTCTTCTGCACATCATCTCTGCTCACTCAGATCTCAGAAGACAAAAGAGAAGAGGGAAGGAAGGCACTTGAGCTAATAGCGTGCAGCCTTGTCTGTGCACAAACCTTTTAAAGAATACTATAGATCAAAACTCAGGTAAAGCTAAAGTGCATTTTTTAGGTTCATTTCACAGGGGTTGTCACATCATTATTGTAATATAAAAACAGAAATGTCTAAAACAGAAGCAAAAAACTGAACTTGGGTGTGGCTGCTTCTCTAAATGTGCCACTCCACAGTTACAGAATTATGTGCAAGCAGAGTACAATCCCTTGTTATTACACAGGCTATTTTGTTCAATGATTCAAGATAGTAGTGTACATTGAATGTCAGCCTGTATGACAGCTTGCTCTTATTCCTTCTTCTCTGCATCACCTTCCAAAGCTTTTTTCCCCTACATTGCTCATTCAATAATAATTCTCTTTCTCTCTGACTCTTCTCCTCCTCCCTACATACTCATCTTTTCGCTTGTCACTTTACCTTCATGTCAATTACCATCTCCCTCCATTTCTCCATTCTCTGGTACTGCTTGCCGTCTCTAACACCTTTTCCATTTGTATCCCACTATTTTCTCACCCCTCCTTCTTATGCTCCCTTCCTCCTCCTTTTCTTTTTTAACTTGTTTTTTTCTTCTCCTTTTCTTTTAATTCCACAATCTTCTGGCCTGCATGCAAAGCATCCATGTTCATCTTTTGCCACTTTATTGACACTTCATTTCTGTCATTTACTTCTTCATCCATCATGGCGCTTCCCTTCTCCTTCCTCTGTTTTGTCTGTTTCTTCATTCTCTCTCTTCTCCTAAAACCATACCATATTCATTTCATCTTCCTGCAGGGCGTTCCTGTCTTTTACCTCCTCGGTTTCTCCCCCTTCTTGTCGTCCTTGGCCTCATCCTACACATTCTTCTTTCTCTCAAACATGCAGCATATTCTCTCCTTCTTCTTCTTTGTTCATCCCAGCAATAAGTGAGTGACCTGAATCTGTCTCTTTGCATTACAGCCCCTCCCTTCTGCAGCTCAAGAACACCTCCAAAAACCAATAGTGTGGCTGCCACCTTGCCTCACATGCCCTCATTTGTGTGTATAAGTGTAAGTGTTTATGTAATTGAACCTGGAGTGATAAGGAAGCCAGCCTTTGTGTGCTAGTGCTACAAGTGCACTGGACTTGGCTATGCCTCATCTCTGTTTTCATGTGGAAGCTAGTTCGTTGGGTGCGATGGGTATGTGTTTGTGTGTGTGTGTGTGTGTGTGTGTGTGTGTGTGTGTGTGTGTACTTTCTGTACAGTATGTTTATCAGTATGCCAAGCTGAAAGCCTTAAATGGATTTTAGCTGAAATGTTTTGCCTTTTCCAGAAAAAAAGAAACTCAAGATTATCTCACATTGCCAGAGTCTTGAACATATATGCATATATTGTTGAGTGAGTGTTTGTGTGATATCTTCTATAGGCACAGTGTTTGACATGTTGTCTGTAATTGCCTGTGCCTTACCATCCATCACAGGGTTGTTTTTCCTCACACTCTCTTCAGTCACTAACTTGTTCTCTCTTCTGCAGAAAAAGCAAAAAAAATCATTCTGCCAAGTGGTTTTTATTCTTTTTAAAGCATACATAAAAAACTTTCTAGAAAGAGATTGCGTGGGGGGCAGGATAGGGAGGAAGAGACATTATATCTGCCAAGCAGGAAAACAATCAAGGCAGATAGCACTGAGTTGTCAAAGAGTGTCACACCGCCAAAACACTGAGGTCCCACCCTGGGAAAATGAAAAACATGCACTGACACAAAAGCCTGCATTCTCTCCAAACTTTGTTTTTACGCTCATCTTTTCTTACTCTACTTGAACCTAACTTGCAATTTTGCAACTAATGTTTCCAAGATGCAGCAACACTAACGTTTCTGATACATGTACTTGATGCTGGCAGGCTAATGGATGCACTTACTTGAAGTTTGGTCATGACATTGTTGTCAGAATACTAAGCATGGAGGAGACTTGGATTCAAACTTGGTGAATGACACTTCAAATGGTGACAAGTCAGGAAGTGGAGAAGTCAAGAATGTCAGAAATGTTTTACATGACAGTTAGTCAGACAAAAGTTACAGTCATATTCAAGTTTTTGTTTATCATTTTGTCTCACACTCAGACTCACACTACATTGGCAAGCTGTTTTTGCCACAATATTTTACTCTTGACTGTTTAGATTGTAATATAACTGACTGCCTCTCTAAACTCCAAAGCCATCATCATCAGGTCTTGTAAACATGACTGTGCAACTGCATGGCCCACTTTTCACCTAAGATGAATTAAAAAATGACTTTAATGGAAGTGGACCAGAGAAGTGTAACCCACAGAGAAGTACTCTACTTAGCCAAGAGAAAAACCTTTCACTGCAAATGATGACCATATGAGAAATAGAGAGGAACTAGAAATGCATAAAATGTTATTCATAGATATACGACTAATGACAATTTGACAGGGAAATAAAATTACACCAGTGGGTGTTTAATGTGTAAATACTGTCACTTGCTTTGTTGTCTTGTGCTGTAAACTGTTTCTCCATATTTCCTTTTTCAAAGTGTATTAACTACCCTACTTTGACCTTTTAAAACAGTGAACAGCTTGCAAGTCAGATGGCGTGGCTTGTTTACTTCACATTAGCAAAGCTATAGATCTCACGTTTACTGTAGCCAAAACAGTTTAATGTGTTTAAGTATGAGCAATTATAAACTGTGTATTTGTGTGATCACATCCAACAGTAAAAGTCATTACGTTGTTTTGTATTAGAGTTGCATATTTGAGGCTCTGTGTAAGGAGTTATAATTTTGTGTCTTGTCAAAATGCTATGGTGCATTGTTTTATTATCTTTGTGTTTCGTTTCGTAATGTGATCGATTTGTGATTGATTGTCAGAGTTGAGTGTCAAGTATAGATAAGTATTGTTTCTTCTCTGTTTTGTGTAGTTCATTAAACCATGCTTTTAGGGAAAAAAGGTCTAAAAATAAACCAATTTTTAAAGCATTTTAGAAACCACAGTTGATTGACATAAATCTTGTCAGTGTAGAAATGTCTTAATGTGTGCAGTCACACAGTGTCTGTGTATGTGTTTGTGTGTGTGTGTGTGTGTGTGTGTGTGTGCGTGTGTGTGTGTGTGTGTGTGTGTGTGTGTGTGTGTGTGTGTGTGTGTGTGTGTGTGTGTGCGTTTGGGTCTACAGAGGCAGTGACCTGAACACAACTGTGGAGGTGGTGCAGTTAAATGGACCGTAGCTGAGGCAGTGGACCCAGTCAGTAAATGCTTTGCTTTAGGTGGCGGCACAGGGGCCTCTACCACTCAGACACGCTGTGAAGTCACACAGTCACAACTCCATGCCACATCAGGCACACCACATGAAAAGTTGATATTATCCATAACAATTAACTGAGAGCGTAGAATGCTATTGTTAGCAATATATAACACTGCAGTAGATGCATTCATTGATGGAAATCCTCCTTTGCATCTGTCTAGAGCTGAGTGAGGTAAGAATTGGGCATCAAAACGTACCTGTCTTATTAGCCTGATTCACAAAGTGAGACTGCAGCATGCCCCATCCCCAATTTGAGACCCCACAGATCCACTCAAAACTCATGTCAGTTTTAAGACCAAATTTATTTTAGCTGTCAAGTCTCATTACTAGCAGACAACTTTGACACATCAGAAACATTTCTGGGCGATGAAGTCTTTTGGGTCTACCTCAGTGTAAAGTTGCATCCTACTGCTTCAAATATGTGTTTCTATTTTGAGAAATACACACGTTTGAGTTTCAATTCAAAGAAGCAATAGAAAACTTTTAAAAAGGTTTTAGTTACCTTCAAACCTTCCTTCTCTTCCTCTACCTCTCTGCCATCACTTCTTCCCCCTGCAATACAAATTGCATTTATTCAGAGAAGAGAGGAGAAGGTTGAGGCTGCTGGCTTTTTGAAACCTCCAGAAGAACTTAACTCAGCCGACAAAGGCGGGAGAGAGGGAGCGACAAGCAACAGGGGCTATAAAACATTCATAGCCAATAGAAAGGCACTGGGAGTCCTACAGTATGTGAACTGTGCACTGTAAACTTCTTTTCTCTTTGTTGCCTGGCTCTCCCTCTCTGTGTTGCAGTCTTCTTCATATTGATGTTCTCTACTGGATTCTAAGCCTTCTGAACTTTATTGCATATTCTTTGCTGTAAAAACTACTGCTAGAAAATGTGAAGACGGTCGCACTGTTGTGAAAGTGGATTTAGGTCAATGTGCCTATGCAACACAGGACTAGAGGACACGATCAGATGAACATTATATATCAAAATCTACGCTGTTATTATTCTCAACCAAGCAATTTATATGTTTCAGTAAGGCCAACATGTGCATTCATTCTCAATAACTCTACTGAAGGCGAATGACACAGCAAGATGTCTTTTGGTCTTTGGTAGAGAAGCATTTTTATGTCACCTACTCTCTGCACATGAGCTACTAGGGAATACACACTGTAATGTCCCCAGTACATAAAAGCACATCTGAACATTCGGCAGCTTGGCTGGTTGGTAGACAGCAAAAGCAGCAGAATATTCATATCATGCAGTAATTCAAGCAGCAGTTTTCAGAGTAGAGTTAGCAGCAGCCTGGATGAGAACCAGCTAAACAGGCCTCCCCATTCACTAAGAGTGCAGCTACTGTAATAAATGTACCTAGTTTATAATTAAAATGCTGCTAAAGAAAACTTGGTAATAACTTTGCATTTTTCTATTTAATTGCGTCAAGTTGCAGGAATATACAGAAGTCCTCCCCACTTTGGTAAGTTGTTCATTATCTGAAATTTACAATTGTAAAGTGACCTCCAGTTGGTGATCATTTTAACAAATTAATTTAGAAAATAAACAAAGAATATTCACACTAGAATACCCTCATACACCAAAGACCAGCTTCGCATACTAACTAAAATGATGAATTTCTGTCATAATGAGTTTAGTTGTCAAGGTCTACTTCCTTAGCCTGACAAGCCAGACCCGCATCAAGATGTTGGGTCTGGGAACTCACCATTGGCAGGGCTCAATCCGAGGGGCGGGATAAACGGTTGTCTTTCAAATTCCCTCTTCACGAAATAGGATAGCGTTTCAACCAACCAGTGCAACGCTAGTTGATAGATTAAACTTTTGACGTATCCGGTCGGCAAAACTCCGAACACATCTTCCTTTTTTAAGACTGACTTCAGTGCCGTTCTTTTTTCAAAGAAAAGCTTAACTCCAAGTCTTCCAGAGTCGCGACCAAAGCCAATTCAAAAGACCGCTGTTTGCCAGCAGCAGCAGCCATCTTCTTTGTTTTCAAGTAGCAGGGAATTTGCATGGAACCGTCGCAACTCTGCCATCATTATAAGCCCGCCCACCGACTCTATACACAATGTGATTGGCCTGACTAGAGTTTGGTTTTTCCAGCTAGTAAGCCAACGGAGAGTTGCTAGACTGACCCTGGCTGCAAATTACATTTGCTGCCGCTAGGGTGCGTCTAGATTTCTAGGCCACTATTTCCTGGTTATCACAAAATAACTGTCCACTCTAAAGTTAAAGGAGACATTTTGGGAAATATGCTTATTTGTTTTTTACCAAGAAGATTGATAACACTTTCTTGTTTGTCTGTTTCATATAAAGCTAAAGCCAGGAGGCTATTAGCTAAGTGTAGCTTAGAAAAAAAGACAACTGAGGAGCACAGGTAAGCAAAGCAAAGCAAACTTCAAAATATCTGCCTATCAACATCTTACTAACTAACATGTTGTGTCATGTTTGTTTAATTCGTACACAAACAAAAATGTAACAATAGGCAAGTTGTGGTTTACGGGGAACTTTGGACAGAGCCATGGTAGCTGAGCTAATTGCCTCCCTGGCTCTAGCTTAATACTGAAGACTGTAAACATAATGGACAAAGCTTCCTGGTCTGAAAAGTGAAGCCAATTACGGAAGTGCATTTAACCTGCATTCTATCTAATTTCCAGCAGGGGGCGACTCTACTGGTTGCAAAAATAAGTTGGCTTGTATAGAAGTCCATTAGAACATTACCCTACTTCTCACTTGATTTATTACCTCAATAAACATTTTCATAATGAGATTATGGTCTCAATTGCTAGTTTTTGGGTGTTGTCTGTGCAGATTTGTTTGTACTGCAGTACATGCAGATAAATTGTGCCAGTACCTGGAGGTCCAAGTGTATTTCCCAAAATGTTGAACTATTCGTATACTGTAATGCCACAGGTATTAGTGCACTAGTTAAATGTTAAAATATGATTCGTAACCACACAGGAGACAACAGGGAATGATTACATACAGACCAGATTACAGACACCAAGCTGTGGTTTATGAGTTGTTTTAAGCCCCCAAAGTCGTCTTCCAGGCAGTGCTGCATGGAAGGCACTAGGGTTAGGAAAGGGTTACGGTTAGGGTTAAGTGCCTTGAAGTCGACGGTGATGGCTTAAAACACCATCGAGCGGTTTATGAGTGAGAGACAAAAAACTATTCACACACATGGGGGTTGAGGTTTATAATGAAGATGACATCATCTCATGTGACATCTTCAGTTATTAATCCTAAAGGTCAATTAGAAATATCCTTTGCTGTGGGTAATACAACATGAAGTGATGCCATGAGATACTTGCAGCAGCCGGAGTAACACAGCCTCACTGAGCAGCACTGTTCTCACCAACATACATTCATTAACTCTTTCTCTTATCTTCCTGCAATAACCTAGGGAAGTACTGTACCAGCAGTTAAACCTCAATCTCCAGGTATGCCGTCAACTCTGTTATGCATATACTTAAGCACAAATACCCCACCACACACACGCACGCACGCACGCACGCACACGCGCACACACACACACACACACACACACACACACACACACACACACACACCTCCACCTCCACCATGGCCTTATCCCCGTGGTAAATTAATTGAGCTAATTAAAGGTCCTTGTGTCGGTCTCATTGCCAGGCAATGTCCGTGTGCCTTATCTCAATCCCACAATGCACTTGATCACAAGCTGCTGTGTTTGAGATGTTCCCAAGAAGTGATTAATTAATTCATGAGCGCCGGGTCGTTAAGACAGACTGCGTCCCTCTGACATCAAAGTGACGGAAGCGAATGCACGGGGGGATGGCGGTTGTATGGAGGCGGAGTGAAAAGAAACATGTTCAGAACTGCTGTTGATCACTCGTGAAAGGCTGACAGACAAGCTGAATGTGAGGGTTAAAAGGCAAAGCTCACATGAAATGTTTGAAGGATTTAGGAAGCATCTGGCATCGTCTGATACGTCTAATCAGCATTAATAATATGTCATAAAATGTATTATAAGTAAATGTTTTAAGTTTTTTCACATACGCGTGCCTCTGAATAAGAAACAAAATGTAAATATGTTTTTCTCCATTTCATCTGTTCCGTTGTGTTATCTTTAAAGAACATAGAATGCAATTGTATCTTTTTTGACTGCTACACATCGTAGCTAATTACTGAGCAGAGAAATAACGGAGAGAATTATATGACTTATTGTCTAAGGAACTGCTCTTTCAAGAGCCTTTCAAATAATTGGAGAAAAATAAGAAACTGAAAAATGTGTACATATCTATTTGATTTCTTTGTTGTGCCCCCTCAAAGCTTAATACCACAATAGACCTAAAGAGATTCATTCTTCTCTCCGAGGAATAGCAGCGGCTTTCAACTTCAGTTCACTGAAGCTGCAAGACACAGGAAAAATTGCAGCCAAAGACAGACATTTGAAGATCAAAGGGGGCTGTATTGTGTGTTTGTGGGTGTGTTTTGCATGTGTGTGTGTGTGTGTGTGTGTGTGTGTGTGTGTGTAAATGCAGACAGAAAGAGGTAGTAGGAGCCACTGTGTACTGCAGCCATTACCATCAGCTGGTTGAGCCGTGATTAAAGTGACTGACAGTGTCTTGTGTCAGAAGTCTGAACTTCACCCTGACTCCTCTGACCTTCTGACTGCACACAAACCATATGTGTACACACAGAGCAGATAATAAAAAGCATTTCTGCACACACACAATCACCCATACGCACAGACTCAGTTGATCTCTCCATCCTTGAGTGGAGGTGTGAGGGGTGGATGGGCTAATCGGACAGACTTCTCTGGATCCTGGGGGATGTGACCCATCACCTGGCAAGGAAGACAGACGAATCAGGCAGACCACCTTTTCCCATTCACAGCAGGGGGTCTCCGTGGGGAATGATGCATGTTTGCGTGTGTGCATCTCGGGAAGAAGGGAAGTTCAAAGGTGGCACTTGGAAGTCAAGTTCATCCCATCATCGATTTGAAGCATTTTGGCTCAAGGGGAAAATGGGTGAAATATATCAAATAAGAACGCAGACCATCAGCCTCAGAAACCATCATTCATGAGTGGCTGGGTTATGTTCAGCAGATTAGGTCCAGAAGATACTATAGACAACCTCTTCAAAAGCTCTGCAACACTCCATATAGATTGTCAACCCATGTGTGTTAATCAGATATCAGGAAGCTTTTGGTCAGTGGAGCAGGGAATGGATTTCCTCTGGCACTGACAGGGAAACGCCGTCTGTAATGGTTTCTACCTGTGGAGAAATTAACAAGCCAGTCAGAGCAACCGGTGAACACTCACTCTGCCTCAGATGCAGAGACGAGGTGAAAGCTGCCCTTAAAATGCACTTACTGGTTTGGAGAAGTTGCCTTTTGTAAAGGACATTTGAAATATGGAGGCCTGTAGAAGACTAGTGGCCGTGGCCGTGAACTAATGTGACTTTGGCTGCAAACTGAGACATTATTTAAGAGGGGTAAGTGTGATTGTGAGCCATAGATGTGCTGTCTTCTTGTCGAAGGCATGAATCTGCTGGTTTCTGCTCTTCATAATAGATTTCTAACAGGTTTAAGGATTTATGAAACATGTGATACATAAATGGTATACAATATAAACAGTTTGGTACATGCAAGTCTTTTTGTTTTAACTGACTGACTGAAAAACCACAGTTTAGTAGCAACGTCTGCCAACTAGTCTAATAACAGGTTATATTCAAAATGAGTGACCTCAGATACTCCACAAAACAACTGAATTATAATAGAATAGACGTAGAATAGAATACAAGTACTAATCAGACAAGAAATGAATTCATTATAATTACTTACATCTTTATAGAAATAACCAATGAATAACTAGGTAATGTGTGGCTTCTAATTTGGTGGTGTCCAATTTGATGAGAAAAAACTAAACTTTAGAGCAAAAACACTTACTTGCCACGTGTCTGTTGAATGATTTAATGGTTGCTGTAATGATGACTCTGTGAGAAATGGGGGACAAAATCCACAGTACTCTTTCTGTACAAAAATGCATTCTAAAATTCAGTTGAAGTTGAGACTTCAGCAGTCTGAACTTCTTATGGGCAATTTATAGTTTCCCTGTCTGCATGGCCACGAGGGTCCACAAGCGTCCGCGAGAGGTACAGTAACTTTTGGATAAATGCTCTTTAACACTTCCAGACTTCCACATCTTCCAGGCAGTATGAAAATTCTGAATTTACGCTCGGACTGTACTTTTACAGTGTAGTTGTGTTTGGAAGGTATCACTTACGGCCATTACAGACCAATAACTCTCAATGTACATATGGAATGTGAAAATTGTACTGAGACAGATTTAAGATGAAACTATCTTAACCTTTCCTTTAAACCGGCATTAATTGATGTTTTGCCCACTTGGGGACATCACAACAAGCTGTAAACACAACACTGAAATATTATAACCTTACAAAGTGGATATGGCCAATGTGTTAGCAAACAGTTGTCGTGTTACTATCCATCAGGCAAAATGAAGTTCAGTATTCATATCTTGCTCATTGACAGCTAAAAGCTCCACTATGTTCACCAGCTGGTTGCTAACTTTATCTGTCGGCTATTTGGTGATGAGCAGGTAGTGCACAGTGGGTTTATCAAATAAAGTAACATTAGACCTAAAGTTTGGGGAATCAAAACCAAAACAATAAGCTACAGATGATAAAAAGCTCGGTAAAGTTTAGGGAAACTGCAGAGTTAGGTGATAATTCTCTGTTGATTCTTGCTGCAAAAAACACCTTTTACATTACACATAGTCATTTGATCCATTGTTAATGTAAAAATATTGAGCAGCTTTAACTGAATCTGTACGAGTTACAAGTTGTCAGGTGGCTTCTGGATTCATAGCAAGGTAGAGGCTTTAACAGCTAACCTAACACAGAACACAGATACATCTTTACTAAATACTCACTACGCTGCAGACTTGCACTTGCCTTGAGGGGTTTTGTATGGAGTGACTGTTTATGTCTGTATAGTGGGCTGAAGGTTGGCAGCACCTGTACTTAACACCCACTCCTCTCCTTCAAACGCACACAGCTTTTTCTGTGCACTATAAGTTAAGAACGGTGACAGTAATCCATCTCGTAGCATCCCCAAACCAGTCACGGGTATCACCTTCGCCTCGCCAGGAGGAACTGAACAGCACACCAGATTTAGGGGTCCTATAGATACCACTGCCACTTATGGTGCCCCAGTTCTGCCATGCTCTTGATGCAACACACATTGACAGATACCAAAAGACTCCTCAGCTAAAATAGAATTCCAATTTCACTGGGTTCAGCATGTGATAAAACAGAGAGCCCTCTTCAATTGTAACTAAACGAGATTAAAGAGGAAAGGGGAGGAAAGGGGAGGAAAGGGGGGTGGCAAATACAGATCATGGCTTTATTAACTATGGCAACATAATTTTGCATGCAAGGAGAGGTGGTGGAGGGGGTGGAGGGGGTGGGGGGGGGGGGGGGGAGGTGGAGAAACAAGCATCTTGTGCTTTGCAAGGAATTCATCATAATGTTCGCGCTGCAAGATCATTTGCCTCCTGACAGGATCATTACGAGATTCAGTGCTCCCACGACCATTACGCAATTTCAGCGTTCTTCCTTGGATGGAATTTTAATTGAATTAGCCCGGCTGGTTACACATGGTGCGAACGATAACATTTTCTGTCTATCTGGCCTCATTGAATCCACTGGAGGAGGGGGGTGGGGGAGTGCTGACAGTTTAAGGCAAGTCATGAAAAAAGGACAAGGTGGTTTTGGTTCATTTCAATATGCTTTCTTCTGGGCTTCTCTCTGTTGCTGCTTGCTTTCTTGTTCAGCAACAATACCTGCCATGAAAATCACTGGCCTAGCCTGAGCCAGATTACGCTCATCTGTAGTATACACTCAGAGCCACTCTTCCATCTAGGTGCCCATGTAAGCTGATGGCAGTGCAAGCATGATGTATGGTTAGGGGGTAAACGTGTTAGTATTAACACCTCCAGAGAACAAACCTCCACCAGCCACTTAAGTACATTCCCTTAAGAATGATTAATGATGCTGCTCATGTTATGAAAGGCAGGGAGAGGGAGGGACTATCATGCTGCAGGCTGACAAGGTCTCTCTTGACTGTGAACATTTTGAACCTAAATTCTTTGATACTAAATGAAACAGCCCATTAAGAGGCTAATGTGGGCTGAGAATCAATGGAAACATTTCAGTACTAGTGCAGGTACTATTTGCGCTATCAATGATACCAAATGATACTTAATGATAACTTACATTTAGGGTGACAAACCCTAACCAATTTCAAATGTTTAATGTCGATACACAGGCAGCCATACAAAAGCTTAATATGCAGACTAAGAAATTGGAGAAAAAAATGTATTTAAAGCAGAAACTGTCTGATTAAAGAATAAGTAGTGTAGCAATCTGAACAAGCATTCAATTCTAGCTTTCGGTACTTGATAATGTCTGATACTACTTTCGATACCCAGCCATATCTAAACCCTGCTTTAACTAGAACACTAGAACAATACAATTTTCCCCGTTAGGTGCTTCACTACAGAGTAACATGGGTTAAGGTCTGGTCACAACAGCGTTTTAACATGCTACGGACCAATAGCAAACTGCTTTGACAGTGCCGACCTTTAAGGTAACGGAGAGCCAGAAGGTCCAAAATGGAGGAAGCTATTGTTGCTTATTAGCTGTGTTGCACCGTCCACTTTAATTGTAACCTCCTCTGTCAAGGTATAAATTGCTCCACACAAGAGAGGCGTAGTTTCAAAGCAGTTATGAGACAGGAGTCAATGGTAAAAATAAAAATGTTTAATAACTGAACTTATTGTCCTGAGGGCGACTGAACAGTTAGCAAGCTTGCTAGCTCAGAGAGCATTGTTTCCCCTCTTACTCTTTATTGAATTAATTTATGTAAAATTGCAAGAACAAAACGCCAGGGGGGGGGGGGGGGGGAGTTAACGGTAAAGTTCATTACAAAGTAAATAGAAAGAATCTCAGAGAGCTTTTATTTTGACTAGCTCTAGCATGTTCCGGGCTAGCAAAGTAGTTTCAGAGTAACCCTTACGTCAAAAGCTTTTAGAATCACATATTTTGTGAAGGCATGAGGGCACATTTTGGCTGTGCTACTTTTGAGTGTGACCGGGTCTTTGTGTTGTTGGTCAATTTTGAATGTTAAGCAGGTATAAGTGAAAAACACAACACCGCTTAGATAGCTAGGCCTACCCTTTCCTTGGTCACTGAGGATGAGCATCTCTTCAAGGTTGCACAGATGACTGGACAATCTATGAAAATGAGTGGGAAGGAGAGTTGCAGGTAGAGAAAATAACAAATATACACATATTAGGAATCACAGTAGACTGGGCTATAGCAGGGTGTGAGGTGTGGAATCGTAAACCCCATGCTACAGTAGAACATAATGTACATTAAATGCTATTATGGGAACATATACATGTATATAAAAACTGTATGTCATTAAATAGAAATCCCAAGCCACATTTTATTTAGCAAAAAATGTTTAATCTCTCCTTGATGCGTGTTTATTTACAAGTAGTAAATCTGCAAAATAGGAAATAACAGAATATTTACACAATGAATGTTAACCTGCAAACTTGTGACAGTCGCTTCAAGTCTGAAACTCTAAAATGTAATCAGAGTTATTGTAGTAATAAAATTCCTTTGCCAGCTCTGTCTGAAATCCATTTGCTTTGCATTTCCTTGGATTCTATGTAACTTCCATTAACAAAAAAAGGACAACTACTGAATTTTCCAGAATCGGAAGAAAGCTGGAAAAAAGCTGGAAAAAAAACTGAAAACAGAATGTTGCCAGGACTTGCATCTGATTGAACTGTTGTTGTTTTTTTTGGAGAGGCAAAAGTATGAATATGCATGTCTTAAGAGCTGACAGTTAAACATGTGATACATGACTATGGGCTGACTCAGCTCACACTGATGCCAGCGCAGTAAACTTCACTTGTTCATTTGTTCTGATTTGACAGAGAAACAGCATAAAACCCAGCAACTCTGTCAACCGGCAGTCGGCATGTGGTTCTTGTGACAAGTTCTACTGTAAGTCAGCTGATGCTTGCTTCCTCCTGATGACACCAAACTGTATATCACCTCCACAACAATTATTACTAGTCAATTATCACACTAAATGGTGCAAAATAAAGGATAGAGAATGGTAAATGGGAAGTTTCTCTAAAGATGCATCCAAGCAGGTCAATCTAAAAGGCAAGTAGCCATACAAACGATAAACTAGCCATCTTCCTTAGCACTCATTTAATCAACCAAATTACAAAGAGAATACGGACACAAATGGAGCATGAACCTGACAATGAATTGAGAATGTTTGTGTTCTAAAAAGCCTGACAGATCACCAACTGGGCTCTGTAGCCTCAGCTGGTTTTCGTCTGTGTGCTTTTACAGGGAGCGAGTGGATTTGTCCGTACTGTACATTGTGCTCATACTGACCATTAAAGGAACTGCTGTTAACAGCACCGCTGAGCTCTGGCGTCAGCAGTCATCTATTTCCTTTCCCTGTGATCTACAGTAAGAGCACCAAAATGTACAAATGCAGCAAAAACTTGGCTGTACACTGAAGAAAAAAAACATGTTTATAATGATTGTATGTGGACTAAGCATATTTTAGTGGAGGTTTTGCCGTATTCTCTTTAATATAGATGATTCTAACAGAGATCATTTAATGTGTGTAGCCAACATGGTCAGCTGGAATTGAAATTTCTATCCTAACTTCAGCAGAGTGGTCCCTCAAGATTGTGTTTTGCAGATTACAGAGTTAACTATCAAGTCCCTACAGGTATCCAGTTGAACTAGGCTGATATGTATGCAGCTGTAGAAAGCAATGTCACATCTCAGACATGTAAACAAAATTGTGGGTTGACATTAATTTGGGAGGTGTGCTCACTATTATTGGATGAGAGAAACTTTTTTTTTTGTTTTTTTTAAGGAACCTGGCGTAAAAATGGACAGCGACAGCATTTATGATCAGCATAAAATGACAGCCCTAATGTTTGATAGAAAAACAAGATAGAAGAGTTAAAGCAGCAAGTCACATTTCCATCACAAAGACACAGATGCTCATCTGATGCAACAATTTCATTTTGATCCTTGAGATCAGGAAAATAAACCTTGAGTTCCGTCAAGTATTTCAACTTCAGGCAAACCGAAGATAATTTTGTCTTCTGTGTACCGTACAATGTACAATTTACATGTTGAAAATAAAAAGACAAAAAACACAAACCTACCTGATAACAAAAAATGGCAGCTTTTGTTCATCATGAAAAAGTATACAATTTACAAATGAAAACACCAACAAAAACGATATACAGACCACAGTTTGGTTTTTCGGCAAGCAGAAAAAAAGAAAATCAGAAAACATTGTTTCTCACAACAGAGTCAAAAATCCTGACTTCAAGACTTCAAAAAAAGAGAAATAAAGAAATCCTCTTAAGAGAGCAATCTTCATAATAATAATAAAAAAAAGCTTAAGCCACACATGGCAATAGGCTAGTTTTGAAACAAGAGCTGCAGGCTAAGGGGAGGATTACTCAGCCTTGTGTAGCTAATGAACAGAGGTGTCTCACCTCTGTATATTTCTATACCCCCCCAACCTGCCCATGGATAAAAAGCTAAAACCCCTCTCTCAAATACATAGGTTAGAGGTGGAGAGAAACACTCACACAGTATATATTTTCTGTGTCCCTCTATTAGGGTATTAACATTGAGAAAATGGAAAAAAGGGGCTTTAGGCTGAAAACAGCTTTCCCCACTTTGTTTCACCACTGAGGGGCTCAGCTAAGCACTACCTGACCTCATTGTCTCTCCTGTAAAGACATAAACGGCGTCTGAGAGCAACAAGACATAGGCTTTGCTCTAATAGGACTGTAAAATAAATGACCCGTCGAGGTGTGGATAACACAAGCTGTGGAATCCTTAAGGTGTGTTCAGACCAAATGCAAAGCAAACTTTCGTCTTGCGTTACTCGCGCAAATACGGCCGCTGGAGTGTTATTTGGAGTGCTAACTAACTGGGGAAGGCGGCTAATGCTAACGTTAGTGCTAATTTGGTAAGTACAACTGATAGCTAGAATCAAGTAACAAATACATATCTCAGATGTTATCATGTAATCCGATGGCTTCTCTCACTTTTCCCCAAGTTATCTCCTTTTTTGTTCCATCTCTGTACAGTACTGACGTTGAGTCGTAGAGCTCCATATGCCTGGAGACGGCGGCAATACGTTTGCCCTCCATTTCTGATTCTCTGTGACGTCAGGAAAATCTCAACGCTGACACAGCAATACGCAAATGTTCAAACACTTTGACACGCGCAGACGCATATTTGCGTCACTTGGCATGAATAATCGATTGCCTGGACTTTATAAGTAATCGCACTGTGCAAAAAATGTACTTCATGTTTGGTGTGAACACACCTTAACGGTTAGATATGGTGGCTTTGTGGTATCGGGGCAAACGGAAATATTTCAGGTAGTGCAATGTAGCTACTTCATTGTTCAGTTACTATAACATGATCCACCTAACTGTCACTTCTTGACCCTTGGAGAACAGAACCAGCTGTGGCGTGGGATACTTGGCCATGATAAAGCAAATATCCTGTGAGTATATATTTGGTTTTCTGAAACCAAAAGATTGCACTGATTGAATTAGAAACAACAGCAACTTCATGTTATCACCATGACACCATGAACTGTACTAACTTGAGAAGACAGAAAACTGCGTCCACTCACTTCCTGTCATTTTCAACAAGGATCTTATGATGGGTCATTACTCAAACAATTCATTTCAGTCACTAGGCATGTTCATATTTAAAATCATACGGTAGCACATTCCATCTAACAAAATGTCTTTGCACTAAACAACATTCAAAGAAAACATGGCACAGTACGACTTTTTTGTTTCTTTTTCAATGTTTTTTTTTGTCTACGTTGTTTTTTCTTTTGTACTTGAAATATCAAATCATGTTTTATTGTTGTTATTTTTTGTGTGTTTGTTGGTTTAAATGAAAAACAACCAACATGTTTTCTCCCTAATGTTTCTTTAAAAACGTAGCTGTATTTATATATAATATCTATATCGTCTTTCCTAACGTTTCTGTAAATTGTGCAAATTCAGCAGTAATACAAGTGGCGAGAGATCAGAGAGTGGGCAGTTGATTACATCTATACAAAAACAAAACAAAATCTAACATCCTTTAAAACTGTGACACCCGTTGGAGTCACATGACCTACAGAGCCTCTCTTCATTGGCTCATCACAGATTCGTCCATCCTGTGAATGATGCCATATATTGAGTTCCTTTCCAGGCTTCTATTGTTTCTTTCCTGGCCATCGCTTCATCACGACAAAACTCTTGAAATCAAAGTCAAGCAAACAACAAACACCAACATCCACAATAATCAAATGCTCAAATGTCATTGACATGGTTCTCCATGTATGCATGTGTGAAAATGTCTGGTGTCCCAGTCTCTCACACAGAGCCCACACACTGTATGGGGCTGCAGACAAACACACACATACACATGTAAGCGTACACAGGCCCGCCCATCTCTGCCGAACCCCCCCCATTTTGCAGTATACTGCTATAGTCCTTTTGCAGTTTGTCTGTCGTACTGTTGGGGGTTGGAGTTTTGTTTGTTGTCTGGGTGAGAGGAGCGAGGGAGAGAGACAGATGGAGAGGAGGAGGAGTGAAGAGAAGGAGGAAATGGAGGCGCTGGATGGTCCTCAGCTGCTCAGGGCCATTGTGTCGATGACCTGCTCCAGCTTGCTCCTCAGTCTCTGTCTCCTCGCCTGCTCGTCCCGCTCCAACGCTGACAAGATCTGAGGATAGATAGGGGAGGCGGTCAGTCCATGTCACAGTGTCATACTATTGCTTCTAAAACATGGATTCATTCTATCCAAACAGGGCTGTCAGAAGACACCAACATGCCACCTGGCTGGTATTCAAATAATGGCCAGCATGGACAAATAAAGGCTTGGTAAAAAAAAAAACATTGAGTTTGGAATTACCTACAAAAACAGGCTCTCACATGGTCAATTCAGCATAATGTAACTTTCCTCAGCACTAATTCCATCAGTCCAACAACAATCAAGCCACTCCACTGCTCTGAATTTCTATTTTTAACAGAACTTTTCCATTTTCTGTTACTTTTCGAACAGAACATTTTTGCGTTGTTTTCTCCCGACCGATATCAAAGTTGCCATCAATGAAACTCAACACTTCCTATAGAATTTTCACATTAGAATCCTACAAAAAACGGATAGGTTAGAAGACTATTCATGTGAAAAATCAGCTCAGACTTTTTTACACTAAGCACGGCTTTTCTTAACATGTTTGAAAATATCTTGAGTGTCCTCAGAGATGGCTGACATCTTACCTCATCCTTGTACTTGACAATGTAGGAGTAGATCTCGTTTAGGGCCGACATGCTGTTGAACTGGTTGGCGTGCAGGCGTGACTGCTCCGCCAGGTAGGCACTCATGTCCTGGTCACTGATGGCTGGCATCCTGGAGATGTCAGAGTAGTACCTGGAGAAAAAAAAAAAAAAAAAACAGTTTAGATCTTAACAGAATTTTATTTAAAACCGCTTTAAGGCAAAACAATTTAACATATGTTTGCGTACCTCTCTACCCAGTTCTTATAGTTGGGGATGTCTTTAGCGTAGAGCAGCTTGTTTGAAGGCGAGTCCTTCCCTAGTTTATGCTCCGATGTTGAACAGGAGTCCATGAAGGTCTGAGCCACCACGGACAAGCAGGCATCTGTAATGCTGTTCTTATGGATGTCAAAGACAAACTGGGGGTTCTTGATCACATTCACCCAGAACCGCAGAGGAAGACTAGAAGAGAGAGAATAGAAGGGTTGAGGTGGAAGAAGATAGAGGAAGAGTTGCACGATTAGAAGGACTATTAAGATGCAAAGTCCAAAATTGCACACTGCAATGAATAAAGTTGCATGCACACTGTGGCTGAACAAAGGAAGAGTCTGAGTTATAAAATACTTGAGGCAAAGAGAAATAGGAACACTACATTCTGCCGCACCACCACTCTAAAGTGTTGCATACAGTATTTGCTGGCTTACAGTAAAAAAAATATTTTGTACTACAGCAAGTTTTTCACAACACTAATCGAGACACAAACCAGCTACCAAACACTCCCAATGATGCCCTTTCACTGCACACACAAACTCACCAGTTGCTCTTCCAAGTGTGCCGTACATCAGAGTCTGATATGGAGTGTTTGTCTGCCTGCTCGTCTAAGAAGTCAAACATGTACTTGATGGCGAGAGGCAGGGCGCTTCCTCGGTGCGCTGTGCTGAAGATGGTCTCGAACAGGTCATCCACAAACTTCTGGAGCGTACCCTGAGCAGGAGAACCAACACTAACTTAGTTAGTTTCTTGTGTGTGTTTACAGAAGATGTATTAATGTAATGTCTCTTTTATGTTCCTATTGTAATACATACTGAACCATCTTAAAACAAACTAGTCCACATTCTGTGTATTTTAAAAGTTGTAGAAATGTAAACACCAGTAATGGCATATGTGAGCCTATCAGAGTACACAAACTTTTACAGAGAAGGACAGAATATGCCCTATGTACATTTACATGTACAGAAAGGTAATGTTACAGAACACAGTTGAACACAGTTAGAACACCACTAAACAACGGCCTCTGCTTGCATATTCCTCTCTGATTGTGATGGTTTGGCTGGTGCTGATGGCTGTCAGTAGCAGGTGTTTGAGTGTGACAGTGCTTCGCTTTTAGTACTCCAACTTTCTGAGAGTTTGTGGTGGTGCAGAGCGCTCAGTGTTCTTTACAGTATTTAGGATGGGGGCCCAATGTGAGTTCAGCCTAAGGCTGTTCTGAAATGTTTTCACCACATCACACAACTCAGGAGGTTCTAAAGGCTTTCAAGTTGAAACGATTTGATATTTCCCACAAGCATTTAGTGCGTTTTTTTTCCATCTTCAATCACCCAGGCCACTTTTTACAAAACCTTATTTAAACCAGCTGGAAGTTGGATCTGCATATTCACACGTTAACAAATCAGCTTCCTAAACAGACAAAGCTGTGGGTGCTGTAATAAATAAGAATAAACTGCAGCGCTCCAAGTTCCCCCCATTGTCTTTCCCCCCTGGCTTGCATGTTAATCATTTCGCAATCAAGCCAGCATTGATGCAGCTAACCTTGCACTTTCCTACCTGGAGCTTGAACAATGGAAATCTAGAGCTAATGACTGAAGAATCAGGGGATAGGAGAGGAAGTACCAGGGTGAGCTTTATCACCAAGATATTTAGTACTTGCAAATGAGAGGCTGGCACAATTAGTAGACTCTGTAGGCAGTTGCTGTGTTACTATTTGTTAATGTATATGATTGTGTGCATGAGTTACCACTGACGAGTATGCAAGCAGATTTGGGACAAAACAGCTGGAGTCCATGTGTATTCTGTGTATAAGGTATGGCAGAATTAACGTAAAGGAAGAGCTGTCAATTTACTATGGACTCAAACGCATTCAAGACACCTCTCCTGTTGCTGCATTTTTCATAGTTTTTGTTCAGTTTTGTATGCTTTCTTGAGTTGGGGCTGAAGTATAGTTTAAGTTAATAAGGCAAAAATCAAACAACAAAAAGTTTCTGTGCAAATTTTAGATTATGAAGGATTAAAAAACACATAGGCCTATTAATTCTAATTGATTTTTCATGCCATGTTAATCTCCTTCTTAATAATTGAATTAAGATATTAATGTAGGCACATATGATATACGTACAACTAAATCCTGCTTTGTAGGACATTTTTGCATTAGACCATACACGAGAATAACCTAACCAACCCTCCAGTTGCAAAACATTCACAAACCTCTCTCAACTGCTCTTGAAACAGCTCTGGTAAAGACGCCAACATTGTAACAGCTTTTAACAGTCCCAGAATGTAAAATAGTCCCAGGGATGCAAATGTTATTTCACAAAAAATTCAAACAGTGACAGGAACTTAATCTCACTCCGCTAAATGGTGGTTAACAACATACTCAGGGACGTTTCTCCGGGACATCAACACAAACAGCTTGACTCCAAATAACCTTTCAGATCATCATCGGAAGACACACGTTGCATAAAAACCTGCACACAGGTTCCACAGTGTAGTCTGGAGGACATGGAGGAATTTGGTGTATAATGATCTCAGAATAAAGGCCTGGGCCTGAAAGCCCCGAGGCCACCAACAGAGGGCCCAGTAACACCAACCAAACAGCTTAATAATCAAAGGTCAACCTCCTAATTAAGACACAAACACTAATTCCTGTGCATATATCTGTATTTTTGCAAAAGGTTAGGAAAAATGTTAATGAGCTTTGAGACCACCGCTAAACAAAGGTCAGGGGTAGAGGCTGCTAGTGGAAGTGGGCTACATGACAGGGATGTGCTGGAGTGGGATTTTTGGATTAAAGTGTGTACGTGTGTGTGTGTGTGTGTGTGTGTGTGTGTGTGTGTGTGTGTGTGTGTGTGTGTGTGTGTGTGTGTGTGTGTGTGTGTAAATATACAGCTTCTTGGTACCTTGGTGGCCAGCAGTCTGGTCAGATAGATCTCAGAAACCATCTTGCTCCCTCGGTCCCCTTCCCTCTGGTCTGAGTGGTCATGGTTCTTGACTAGGTGCCACAGTTTGGTGCCGCTCTCGAGGTCGGGGGTGATCATGGGTGTTCTGGAGCGCAAGCTGTCCGGACTGCTGGCTGTCCTCAGCATGCTCTCTGAAAGGAGGTGGAAGGACATGTAGGAGAGTTGAGTGAATGGGACAAAAATAACATTCTGAAAGAACAGACACAAATGTGGAGTTCAACGTGTGTTTTGTAATATTAGTTTGGATTTTTGTATTTATTTAAAGGGTAACTAAGATTTTTTTCAACCTGGATGCTATTTTCCTATGTTTTTGTGTCTAAGTGACTGATGGGAACAACAATCTTTGACATTGGTCCAGTATTCAGCAAGATCGAGAGTTGTGATGGTTGGAAAAGTGGAAAGACGACCCAAAACGGCTTTTTATAGTTTTATTTTGTTTCTGTCAACTTTGAATGAAGTGTATTTTACGATATTAAAATTACTGTTTATTTACATGGACTCTGGTGGGTTTAGCGAACACAATTTTGTGGATGTTTAAAAAAAGGATCTTACTCTTTAACAGAAAGGTTGACCTCCTTAGAAATCCTTTCCATAATGTTGTCAGACACTCCGAATATTGATCTGAGCCTGTCAGTGGCAAAACAAGCACTTTTGTGAAGGTAAATACAAGCTGGACAATTGTCCTACATTGTAGCTTGTTTCGCTGCTGCCGACTGCAGCGATCTTGGTTAATACTGGACCGGTTTCAAAGATTGTTGTTCCCATCAGTCACTTAGACACAAAAACATAGAAAAATAGGGTCCATAACAACAAAATGCAATCTCATCTAACCTACAGAAATCTCAGTTAGACTAAGAGTTGGTGTTTTGCATAATGCTTATTGTGAGTTTCAACAAGGGGCCTCTGGTTGAGAAGGCAAGGTGTTATTAGATAAATATAACATGATTACATACATCAAGCAACCCATAGCTTGGTGCCAGTCTGTAGTTTATAAAACTATAATTAATTTAGTCTTAATCACCATTTCAAGGGGAAGTGCCTATACGTTAAGCTACATACAGTAGGTATAAAAAACATGAATAAGAAATCTGAGGCAGCTACAGAGAGCAAAATCTCTGTGTAAAATTAAAAGCATTTCTGAAAGGTGACAGCTCCTTCTACTTGCATGTCACTCTTTCATCCAAGAATATATTTGTCTGCCACTCTCTCTCCTGCTCCCTCCCTCCCTTTGTTGGACAGTGATCCCCTATTTTGTGACACTGAGCATTACACTTTCAGTTTGATTGCTTGTCATTTCCGTGACAACACAGGAAAGGATTGAGAGGTTCAAAATGTCGGAGGGGAATATGATCCAGGGAAGTACAGAGTAAAGGTGATAGGGTGATAGTGAGTATTTATGTGTATGTCACGGTGGCAGAGCTCAGGAACAGAGTTACTGTACACCAAGGATTTAGAAAATAGAAAAGAGAGGTGGAAAAGGTGATACTTCACACCTATCATTAATATATGCCTTATGGTATCTGGATTGTGTCTATTTGGCTATCTCCATCAGACATATTCCAGAATTATTATTTTTTTTGTTCTTTCCCTAAATGAACACCATTAATTGCTTTCATTTAAAATATTTCTTGGCAGTTTGTCTATCCTGACAATCCATGTGTGACGACTGCATTGGACTGTCACTCACACACTCTTCTCTGCTGTGAGCAACCATGACCTCAGCTGTATATACAGTATGGTCTCAAATGTACTTGGCCTGGCATTGGAAGAGGCATTGCATAAATCACATGTTGGAGTTTAAAGGATCACCCAACATGCAACAGGCTCCTGCACTTCACACATACATTTTTCTCAGTGGCAGAGCCAATCATTTATCTGTGGTTCCATTACAGTTTGACCCTGCTGTCATACTGGGCTTAACAGTGCGGGGTGCCACGTTAATCTCCTGCTATAAAGCATGGGGAAAGTATATTATTTTCTTAGCAACTTCAAATCCATTCATCTCAATTACTTATACTACTTAATTACATATTGGTTTCACATATTTTTGTATTAAACTATATCATCACCAAAAAGGCATGCAAGGCATAAAGGGGATCAGAGAGAAGAGCTTGTCAGTAAAGGAGGTGGACAGTCAGCAAGCAACAAGGCACTGACAAAGTGTGCTGCTAACAGCTGTTATACGTGCTATCCTCTTTGGGATGCATGATGAGAATTGACAGGGAATTCCTCTTAATGCAAAACAATGCATTTTGCTTAAATTGAGTGCACACATAGATACTACACTTGTACACACACACACACACACACACACACAGACAAACACACACACACACACACACACACACACACACACACACACACACACACACACACACACACACACACACACACACACACACACACACACACACACACACACACACACACACACACACACACACACCTTCTCTCGTACCATATCTGCTGAGGGACTTGGTGAATGTGGAGGAGTTGGAGATGTTGTAGGCTGAGTTCTGTTTAGGCACCAGGGCAATCACTGAGCCATCTGTCACCTGAAACAGGATTGTCAAGATCAGTTAGCAGTGCACAACATGTCCAACAGCAAGATCATAGTCCAACCACACAAACGGTGACTGTGCTCAAACTGAATTTATTTTCAAAATTGCTACTTTACTTGAACACTTAACGTGTGAGCAGTATTTTTTTTTAAATGATGTATCATGGGATTTATGTTGTGCTCAAGTACCTGGTAGTGAGCCAGGGTGTTGAGTCTCTTCCAGTCGTTGTCTATCTTGGTGGTGACATCCTCGTCCTGAAGGATGATGCGAGCCATCCTACCCTGCCGCCATTCTGTCACACACACACACACACACACACACACACACACACACACACACACACACACACACACAAAGGAGATACAGGTAAGGTTGTGTATGTTTGTTTAATATAATAATATAAAGAGAGAAACATGGATGGACAGGACATGGATTGCATAGATACACTAATTAAAGTTACTGTGACTAAGGATGCAGAGAGAAAAGTTCATTGACTGACTAAATTAAAATGACTAAATTAAAATGGGTACAATACATATAATTTTAGTGACTTTTGGCTCCTCACTTTAATGTATTTTTGTACAAAAATCACTTCTCTCTAAAGCCCCCACCTGCTGCTTCAGAGAGCCCTTGAAACAATTCCCTTTTTACCCCCTGTAGTAGTGCATCTGTGCTCGGAGTGTGTGTGTGTGTGTGTGTGTGTGTGTGTGTGTGTGTGTGTGTGTGTGTGTGTGTGTGTGCAGCAGTTATCCCTCTCCTTACCCAGGTCCATATCGGAGGCCTTTGGTCTCTGGGAATAGGGTGTGCCCTTGTACACAGCGTCCAGCAGCTTCTCCTTCACCTGCGTCACTGTGTCACAGTTCAGGCTCTTCACCGTCACCTCCGGAGCGTTCTCATTCTCTGGGTTCACACAGTGCAGCGTCTACAGAGAGGCGGAGGTCAGAGGTCAGAGGGCACAGGTCACATTTAGACCAGGAAGTCAGCACAGACTGGGAGCATTAACTACGGCTATGTGGAAGCATGACTCTGCGACGATTCTTTACCTGTAAAAGCTAACACTTCACTCAGCAGTTTAGAATCAATATTCAGCTGCGGAACAGTGCACATGCAGCCCTTTATTACTATTGCAAGTGTGTTATATCAAAATTAGAGGTCCTATTTGTTTTTACATCAAAAAGCTATACAAAAGCAAAAGGATATTTTGTGGAGTTGTAGATTACCAATGTTGCCAACAACTGCAAAATGGTCCCTGATTTAGCAAGTACTGTAAGGTTTTATTTATTTTTTTAGAATTTGTTTTGGCATTTTAAGGCTTTTATTGTTGATAGGACAGCTTAGACTTGTAAGGGTAGAGAGAAGGGAGATAACATGCAGCAAAAGGTCGCAGGTCGGAACTATCCAGCAGCCGCTGCGGCAAGGACTGAGCCTCTGCATATGGGCGTGTGCTCTACCAGGTGAGCTACCCAGGTGCCCCTTTAAGGTTTTTCAAGAATACTGGACACATTAAATCCACGTCAATGTCCTGTATGAGCTGTATGTGTGCATCTGTTTCATCCTCTGACACCATGTGTCTTTCAACTGTTTTGGTTATGTGTACTGACCAAAGTCTTGTAGTCAATCTGCTGCCTGATGAGTTTGTCCTCGCTGAGGGAGTAGCGGGCCTCTCCTGTGATCGAGTCTATTGGGCCCTTTTCCATTTGCTGCTTCATGGCGCAGTACAGCATAAAGAGAGGCTCACCAGCACACTCCTAGAAACAGGGAAAGAAAGTGGTAGAAAGAAGTAGGAAGAGGGAGACAGAGAGAAGTATAACGCGAGAAGGGGATAGATGAAAAAAAAAAAGTAAAAGGAGAGAAAGACAGATTGTTAAAATGCGAACTACGAATGCAACTGTGCAAAACCTTTACCTACAAAAAAGTACACAACAGCAAAAAGTGCAAAGCTTTGCTGAGCAACTCTCCAATTATATTTCTAATCTTCTTTAAGCCAACCACAGCCAGAGCAGTAAAGGACGAGGCCATGGCCTGTGTTGGCTAACAGAGCGCTGAAAAGACAGAGAACAACACACACACCATTTTTCTCTCTCTCTCACACTCCAGCTTCTCCCCAGTGTCTCTTCTTTGGGAAAAACACCCTTTGTAAATCTCTGTTTGTGTGTGTGTGTGTGTGTGTGTGTGTGTGCGTGTGTGTGAGTAAGTGAGTGAGCAAGAAGGAGAGGAATCAGAGTGAGTGTGAATGAGTGGCAATTGATGGAGGAGTTAATAGAAGGTTAACGACTGAGGGGTGAAAAACGCTTGGAGAAGCACTTTGGTGTGTAAGACGTGTCAACCAGGCAACGAGCTCTGGGATGTTGGGCCCCTGTCTCTCTTTCACTCACTCTCTCGCTCTCTTTTTTGCCCACTAGTTATGCTGGCCTGCCAACTAAGCACCGCCTGCTTGTACAAGTTCATCTGTAAAGGATTACTCCAGTTATTACGACTTGGGTCTTATTTTTTGTACTTTGTACTAATAGCACTGCACTCACTGAGGAATGCAGCAACATCGCTACAGAGCGAGAAACAGGAGCAGTCAGACAGGTTTTTAATCCCCAGGTTAGAATCTTTATTTAAATGACAAATAGGCAAACAATAGAAGGATCACCCAAACTGTCCGTTGTAAACATCACATTTTATAGACCCAAATCTGGTTCCACTTTGACCTGCCTTACTAACTGTGGTTATGAGCCCCCAAGTTTCCTGCGCAATGAGGCATTATCAACTGGCATTTTGGTTAAGCTCACTTTTGGTTTCACCTTCAACTAAGTAGTTTAATCAGTGGTTCCCAACCTAAAGGGTTGCCAGATAAATCTGAGGGCCTGTGAGATAATTAATAAGATTGGGAAAAATAGTAGAAAAACTGATTTCTGCTAAGCAAATTATTTTGAATTTGACTAAAAAACACAAAAGAAAAAAACACAAAGTCTACTTGCTAGCTATTTTGGGAGCTTTCAATATCATCTTATGGTCTTCCTCAGTGGAAACTATAGATATTTTTTTTCTCTCACTTTTCTCTAATCCCTGCTTTTTTATTGTAAAATACTGAATAATTTCACATCTTCAGGCATCTATTAGAATGGAAAAAGAACGTCACTTTTTGGTTAAACTGCTCGCAACTCAAAGAGATGTAACATGTAACCTGTGACGAGGGGTGACAAAAAGATATTTCTTAATTTTAAAGGGCCATGAGTCAAAAAGGTTGAACATATCTGTGTTGTTTTGTTTACAACAACTCGTTGGAGCGATTTTGTTGTGTTCTCGGTTACTTTGGAGAGTACAACGTAATGGATATAATAGCCAAGTTGTAATATACTGGAATGACCATTTAAAGGCTTTTCCAAATGTTCTCATAATCTTACCCAAATTATTGCTGTTTAACCAATGATTCACATTTTCTAACTGTCCATCAAAGCTTTAAAATGCCACTTTGTGCCTTGAGACAGAGGAAGTGTTTTGGAAGCCCTGCCCTCCGCCCTTCAGCTGGGTATGTTCATGCACACGTCAGTCATCTTGGTGAGCCGTCAGATAGACTCTGGTGGATAATCTAGCACTGCCTGCTTCCTATGGAGAACACACAACACTCTGGCCGATGTCCTCTCTATCTAATAAGTGCTGCATATTAGCCCTTTAATAGGATAAAAGCATCTTTTTTAATCTTACTCCTGTTCCCTTTTGTAGGTAAAAGCCTAATCTATTTCCTCCGCTACTTGACATTTACCATCTCTATTCACACCTGGCTGAATCTTGAAATTGTTCCAGGCGTTTCTCTTATGTGACCCCTCAAAAGTGGCGCTGAATTGCAGAGGTTACAGCTGCGTCTTTGCTTCAGTACTACATTTTTTCCAGTCCCTCCATTTCCCCCTCTCACTTTCCCTTGCACTCTTTGTTCGTGTTTTTCATTATAAAACCTTTTTCACATCCCCAATACTTCCTCTCACCCATTCATAACCATTTCTGACCGTTTTCACTCTGCATCCTTCCACCTTTTCTTGTCCTCTCCCTGTTGTTTTTGTCTAGTCTAAAGTTCATAAAAACAGCTGTTAGAAAAGATCCCTAACAGCTTCCCTCGTAACCCACTCCCCTGTCTGTGAACCCAACTCTGGCTGTCAAGTCCTGAATCAAAACACACACACACACACACACACACACACACACACACACACACACACACACACACACACACACACACACACACACACACACACACACACACACACACACACACACACACACACGCGCTAACTGGGACCCCTGCAGGCTTGGCTGGTCTGCTGTCCACCAGAATGCCTGTCCTGGCGGGGGTTTAAGGCCCCACTGCTAACTGATTAGCTGCAGCAATGTTTGAATGTAGAGAATGTGTGTGTGGAATCAAGAATTGAGCACAGTTTAAGCCTCAATAAGTCTCTCTGGTTCCATATCAGAGGGAGAGGAATTCAAAAAGAGAAAGAAAACATATACACAGAAAGACAGAGAAATGAGAGTATGCATTTGTGTAAGATCTCTGCCTTCCTCTTTTGCTAAGCCCCAAAGCACGCACGCACGGACACACACACGCACACACACACACACTCTCTCTTTCCTCGCTGTAAAATAATCCAGTGAGGGACACAAAGAGAGGACAGGTTATTGTAACAGGCAATGGTGATCACATCAACATGACCAGCTGTGTCTGAACAGTGCTTCAGACCGCAGTTTCCTAAATTATGAGAGAGGAGAATTAACCACATGAAAGGCAGAGGTAAGGGACAGGTAGCCTGCTGCCTCTGCCTTATCTAATGCTGCAGCTGTGAATGTGGAAGTGTGTGTGTGTGTGTGTGTGTGTGTGTGTGTTAGTGTGGCATTTTTCTATTCTCAAACAGCATCTGTGTGTATCTGTGTGTGTATGTCTGTGTGACAGACAATTTTACCTTGAGGAACTTGTAAAGCAGGAACGTGAACCAGTTGGTGAGCATCTTCTCGGCGACTGACTCCGTCCTGGCAGAGAGATGAAAGGAAGGGGAAGAGAAAAGGTGAGGGTGAGAGGGAAATAATAGAAAAAGAAAATTAGAAAGTGACAGTCAAAGAATGGAAATGAAGAGTAAGAAGGGGAAAGAAAACAAAAATGAGAATTTTTAAGCAGCACATAAACCTCTGCACAAGCCACTGGGAGGTTTTGGAGTGTTCCCAAACTGCTCGTCCCTGTTTTAACAAGCACACCCAAACAAGCCCTCCTCCCCCCCAGCTACAATCTCTGGGCATAAACCAACACTTTCATCATAGGTGGAAAAGGCATTTAAGACACGCTCACACATCAAAGAGAACACGTTGCTTCATCAGTCGTCGTGTGGTTAGCCTTCAAACAACCGAGCCCTTTTCCTTGCTCTCCTTCACCCCCCCCGCCATCACATTCAAACAAATTAACTTGGCAAAATAACCCCCTCCATTTCTTTTATTGTTCCTCACATTTCCCCCAACTCCAAGCAAACCCACTCGTCTTCATTAAAAATATACAGCAATTAGTATAATTCCCTAACTTCTCTCGTTAATCACAAACCTGCCGTGTAATGAGGGGAACCTCTGCACGTGCACGCTCTTGATCAGACACACGTGAACAACTGGTGAATGAAAACAGAGCAATTAAAAGGCATTGTAATTAACGGACTTATCGCATCTAACATGTTAAACAGCTGAAAGGGAGACCGGCACCAAGGGTATGTGGGGGAAAAAAAGAGAGTATTTCTCCCTCTATGTCATCGTCGTCAGATTTACCTCCTCGCTTTCCACCATCCTTCCTTTTCACATTAGGGAGATATAGGGCTGCTTAATTATTCATTCCTTGTTTTCACTTAGGTAACTGGCGGGTGCACAAGAGAGCCTTCTGCTGAGTTACTGGGTTGTCTAACTGGACCATATTTCCACACTTCCTGTTAATATTAGTCTTTTTGTCATTAGCAAGGCACAAGGTGCAAAAAGGTGAAGAAAGGTATATTCTGTTGAGAAATGACAGCATAGGAAGAAAATTTCTTGTCAACTTTGCCCAGAAATTCAGTTTTTTTCCGACAACAATTGAGGAATAGTAAGCGAATAAAGGGAAAAGACAGGAAACTAGGCCAATCTGCTAGTGAAACCAGTGAGGGCCTGAAGCAGGAACGAGACGTGAACTCCTACGCTTCCCCAAGCCTGCCCGTTTGACTGTTGAGTGTTGTTTGATGTATGTGGAGCATTTATTTTTCATGGCTGTCAGCAATATATAGCAGATGAAAGATAAGGCAACAGGGAACGGAGGGATGGAGGACGATGGAAGCGAATACACCTGGACAGAACACGCTTTTGGGCATGTCAGGACATAATAGTGGGCAACTTGTAACACCCTCTCATTCAGGGAAACTACATCACTGCACCCATCGTTACAACATTTATAAACATACTACAGAAGGAGGGGTTGATGCAACTTTCCTGGCCACACACAGTGAGTCCTATAATGTGCAAATCAAACCAAATGCACCCAATGCAAGAGCGTCATTTTACCATAGGGGATGGAAATCAACATGGGAGCACATTAAGTCTTTCTCCTTTGCTTTTTTGTGTACGTCTAGAAATAAATAAAAATTAAAGTCTATCTATTGCAGAAAAAATACCAAACCAGGGTGAACCATGTGCAATAATTGCTGAGCTTATTAACGGCAGCTCCTGAGGCTAGTGTAGTTAGCAGGGACAGCGTATTGTGACCGTTCGCCCCAAGAGGGGATTGGAAAAGGCTTCACACAGGCACACTGGCTGAGAGTCATTTATTTGATTAGATTTTTAATTAAATATCTCTCAGAGATTTTTTTTTTTTTATCATTTAATGTCTAATTCCAATTTATTTGGAGACAGGCCATTTCTCTAATTGTGTCTTGCCTTAAATACATGCATCTTTTCTTGCCCTTATGTCTGCAGTGGCTCCTTTATTCTTCTCTTCCTCCCTCTGCCTATCTACTCTCTCACCATATTGCACCTTCCTACAGCCTTTCTATTCTTCCTTCCTCTACTTTCTCTCCCCCCATGTTTCTCCTTCCATCAATTTGCCTTCAGCCCAAGTCTCCCTCTAGACATGTTGCCCTCTCTTTCTGTCAATCATTTCTCTCCCTCCCCCTGTTCCATCTACCTTTCTCTAGCTGCCTTTTTTCTCTTTCCCCTCACATCTTCCCCCTTTTCTCCTTTACCAACCCATTCTCTCTCTATCCCTCACACCATACCTTGTAAATCTTCCTCTTCCTTTCCTTTACATCCCCTTCACCCCTCATACTTCTCCCCTCTCTAACATTCTCACTGTGCATGTGTGAGAGAGGAGAGAGCAGTGTCTGACTGCGGCTCCATTGGGAGTGTGTGCGTGATCAGGGGTGTAATCCTCTCTGACAGGGACAAGGTTCAGAGATAGAGACAAGGTAACGTCACATAGGCCTCTAAAAGCTACAGTCCCAGTCCCCTGCTCCATAACTTCAGCTGTACGAGAAAAAACAATTTGCTTGACATTCTCACAGAGCATCATCTTCTCTTTTCTATCATTTTCTGATCTCTTCCTATTTTAGCACCACAATGAGTATAACTATCTGCTTGGTTTTGCAAGTGCATTACCATTTGTGTGTTTGTATATTTGTTGTTTTTCCAGTGTGGTATATCTCTTGGAGCATTATTTGTTGGAGGTTTGCGTGTATGTTTGAATAATGTTTATGTTTGGCTGGTATTTATGTATTTTGCTTTAAGATGATGGTGGGTTAACGTGCCGGAATGTTTGGTTTATTGTTAGTTAATGTGTATAATTCCATGAGGGACGGAGATAAAATTAAATATTTATTCAGGAGTGCTCACAAAATAGGGACCAATAGCCAGTGATAAAACTTTTTTTGTTGTTTTTGCTTTTTGAAGGCTAAATAGTCAAGGTGCCCACTTTCAGTAGGGTGCCTCTTCTCAAGGACACCCTAAACCAGTAAGAAGTATGATAAACAACAAGGAACGTAACCTCAAGCTTGAACCCTCAGTGGGGAAACTATCTGTGCGACATGTTTTTGTGCAGAGTCCGAGACACTTTCAAACCCTCTCTCTCTCTCTCTCTCTCTCTCTCTCTCTCTCTCCCTCCCTCCTTCCCTGTTTTCGTACCTTCTGAGTAAGAGCTTTGGGTGGTTCTTGCTCTCCAGGTTTTTGTCGATGAGGTCAGACAGGAGCTGTTTGAGGACGCCCGTGGCGTATTCCATCTCCCCCTGCAGCGCCGTCATGATGAGGGAGGCCACGTTGCCCCGGTCTCGCATGGAGAAGGACCGCTGCGCCTCCAAGGTGCGGATGAAGGTCAGCAGGAAGTGCTTTTTGGTCAGCATCTGGCCGAACAATGTCAGGGCCTTCTCTGTGTTAGCAGGGACCTGGAGAGGAGGGCACAGAGGTGATGATGGAGAGGAGTGTGAGGAGAGGAGGAGAGGGATGGTGGACAGAGGAAAAGTAGCCATCGGTTGGACATGGGGTAGAGAAAAAAAAAAAATGAGGGAAGGGAATGAAGATAGTTTAAAGGAAGCAGAAGAAAAAAAGGAGGGAAAAGAGTGTAAGAGAGGGTTGGAAAGTTAGAAGTTGGGAAGATAGAAGAAGAGAGGGCAGGAGTGCAGGAAGGAAGGTAGAGTAAGAGAAACGGTAAAAGAAAAGGGAAAAGGGCAGAATATTAGAGGTAGAGCGATTTAGAAAAGAGTGAGGTAGGGGTGGATAAAGAGGTTGAGATCAGGATGAAGAGGAGAATGTGTGTTATAGTTGGAAATGGATTCATGAGTATGAGTGAGAATGAGGAATATTAGATGCAGGGTACACTGGCAAAAGAGCAACATGTGCACACACGCAGACACACTCACACTATTCCTATCAACATATGGTGGAAATCAGCTTACAGATGCAACCTTAAAACAAGGCTTTCAGGGTTTGCACTCAATTTACTACGTATTAGTGTGCCAATGCTCTCCCCCATTTTCCCAGTTCACTCCCAATTCTCTCTCCCTCTTTACTGTACCTCCCTCCATCCCCCACTGCCCCTGAGGGAGAAAAACGGAGGTCTGAAGTGAGAATGTAAGCTTCATGCTGTAATAAGAAATTGATCTGCTTGCTAGCGCACTACTGTGGCTTGTGATTGCCTGGGCCATACAAATGAAAATCCAATGTCGTGCTACACCATCCCCTTGGAATACAGTTGATAGCATGAGCAGATACTGGCCGTCTCAAAGCCCCCTCCCTGCATCCGCCACCATACATGCATGTCAGCGGAGCACAAGTGTGCATTTCCATGTGATGCATGTGTGAGAGAAACAGAGAAATGATGGAAGTACGAGTGCATGCCACGTTACAGTGTCCACGCAGCCTGGCGTCATTTGAGTGATAGTGTGTTCCCTCTTGAGAAAAGTGCTTTCTTCAGGAGCCTCGCAGAGCCATACAGCACAACTTTCTTTCATTCATTCAGTGTGTGTGAATGTAAGTGGAGCGCTCTCTACTGACCCGTACCTCCATCTCCTTGAGCACAGGATGGTCCTCAATCCCAGGAAAGAGGACTCTCATGGCATAGGTGCGGTAGTCCAGGAAGGGGATTCCTGCTCCGTCCAGCTCCTGAGTGAGTTCATGGATGTCTGTCTGCAGCTCTGCAAAGGCTGTACCAAAGAACAAATACATGCTTACAAAGATATCATGAAGGTTGTTTTACTGTGAGTTTGAAGTTTTGGTTCAAATGACATTAAAAATAGATATAGACTAAAATCATACAGGAATGAAAAATAATGTTTTTTATATTTGTAGTCTTTAACATTGATTTCTTGATTTTGACAACAACTTATAATCAGTCTTCAGTTTGGCATTTAGCATTCTGTCAGCAGTGGCCCAACAAAAAACTCATTTAAAGACACTTTGAAGACATTCAAAAAGTTGAAATTGACTCTAAAGCCAGTCTTTATCTTGACTTTGACTAGTCATGCCTCAGTCAATCTGATTTCCAGCAAAAGTATGTTTTAGAGTAGAAAAAGGCAACTCAGGTGAAAGTGAGGAAAAGATGGCGGCGTGTGGAGGAGTAGCGGCGAAAAGCAGCATTATGCCATCGCTCTGTGCTGAGAGCAGAGAGAAAGATGGAGGGAAGAAGGAAAGGGAGGAATATAGGAAAGTGTTGTGGTACTCAGTGGCTGGAGGGGAGTTCAGAATGGAATGGCACACACAAACTTGAGCCTGTGAGTACACACACATTACAAGCTGCCACCTCACATGCTTGTACTCCAGCAGAGAGAGAGAGAGAGAGACACACACACACACACACACACACACACACACACACACACTTACCTGTCTTGCCCTACAGCTGAACACATAACCTAGTGCCCAGATGATTAATGTGAGTGCATGTGTCAGTGTTTTTACACATTTTCCATTCCCAGCGAGTGTGTGTTCTGACCCCGTTCTGTATACTCCAGTGGCTTCATAAGTCCCATCTAGAGGGAATAAATTGGATCAAATCCATTCTCTCACTCACATTCTATACAATAGTGCATATATTTTGTACTGCCTTGAATTTATTGTATAAATACAAAGCTCCCTGAGGAGAAAATATACAGCTTTATGGTTCCATTAACTCAACTGTGTGTGTGTGTGTGTGTGTGTGTGCCCTATAGTGTCACCCAAAATATACCAACACATGGGTACACAACCCAAACAAATAATGAACCAAAGCCCAGAATAACAGATGGCTTGTGTCACCCTTTCCCTCTCTTCCTATCTCTCTTTTACTCCCCCTTTCTTTCCTTCAAAGTGACATCTTAGAGGTCACCCCTCTCTCTCCCCTATCATTGCCTCTCCTCTGCTACAACCCTCCATCTTTCCGTTTGTGTGGCTCACTCACGCCATCCATCTCTCTCTGCATCTCTAATCAGTCTCTTTTGCTCTAACCTGCCCCATCTCTTCTCTTAATTTATTTTATTTCACCTATACATTCACTATTTTGCTTGTCTGCTCCATTTCTGTTTGCGGCTCTCTTTGCCAGGACTTTCTTGGAAAAAAGGGGTTCACTCAACCTCCGTACTACTTTCCCCCACATATTCTAATCACTTCCTTTCTTTTCACTGCTGTCCTCTTATTTGACCATCTCCTTTTGCAGCCAAATAATTATCTAGCATTGTCTCCCGCTATCCTCATATCAACTTCATTCTCTCTCAAATTTAAAATTCTTGCTTTAGTCTATCTGCTGCCCCTCTCTCATAATCTTCCAATCCATCCTTTTTCAGTGCTCTCTTCCCCTCCCTTTCTCCTCTTACAAGTTGTCGGCCTTATTTATCTTCCTTGCTCCGTCCCCCTCCTTTCATTCATCCTGTTGTCTTCTTCCAGACAGTGGTGACAGTGGGGGGCAGACAGGGTCAGGGCACCTGGACTCACCACCACACACCCCAGTCAATCATTGTTTGACCTGTGGTGTGAGTTACCCGTACCAATAGCCTCTTTCCGACCAAGTAGTTACAGGAACGTAGTTATAGGAACAGTCCACTTCTAAACAGTTCTACTAACTACTCTACCCCAAAACCGGTTTTTGCCATTTGCATTCACACTGGCCAAGTGGCCATAGGAACTGGTATGAGGGGTAAGGGAGTGACGCAAGGACGGCAACGATCTTGATAGCGTCTTTATAGGATCCTCATAACAGCCGTTTCACTTTACTTCATTCGTTCAGCCTGACATTGTGTTAGCCGTTGGGAGAGGGGACATTTTCTTATGTGTTGCTCTGACCAATCGGTATCAAGTGATATGCCCTTCCTGTCGATTTAATTTTCAGTTGACACAGGAGCTGCGGAAGTGGTTGCTAGGGGAAGGTAACTTTGAAAAGTTCATAGTTGAAGTATTATTTCTGTAAATTGATTTACAACAACTTGTACAGCTGTGTCAATCTCGTATACACTTGTTGCCATTTTTGTAGACGTTTTTTAATTTATTTTTTCATGGATGCTGCTAGGTAGCTAACAGGCGACAGAGGACAATGTTGCCATTTTTAGTCATGCCTACAAAGCTCTGATTGGTTGACTGTTTCTCCAACTAGTCGAAACAGCCAGTGAGCACAACACCAGAATGTATGATGTGCTGAACACATCGGCGGTGTGGGCATCACTTTAGAGCTCTGAAACCAAGATACATTTACAACACAAGGACGGTCAATCAAAAAAGACAAGATGCATCATGGGAAGTGTAGGATCCGGCCTTTTTGAAGCTTGACCCAGGGAAATCAGGATATCTTGGCCATTGTTGCATTAACTATGACCATTACTTTTTATGTGTCCCCCATATTTATTGAAATGCATTGCTACATTGCAACAACTATTAAAAAATAAAACATATACTGATTATCTGTCAATATCGAGTCTGAGCTAACATTTAGATATGGTTTCTGTATGTTAGTGCTGCACAGTGCACCTTTCCAACATAAACCGAACTTGCAGATCATCTTTGGAAACCCCTACTAGTAACTAAAGTACTTGCACAAAGTATGTTGTTTTATTTGATGTTTACTAAAGCAGTGCAACAAGTGATCTTGAATAAAAATGTATTCTGATGATCATGGTTATCAGTATTCTCCTTTTCTTTCCCCCCCATCTGCTTCTCTCGTTCTTGCCAGACAAACCAGTAACAGGATCAGTAGACTCTCACTGGATCCATGCTGTTTCCTGCCAAATGAATATATGCTAATGTACTGGTGTGTAAGTGTCTCTGCCCCTGCTTTAGTCATTGCCAAACCCCTCCCTCCTTACTATCCCTCACTTTCCCACCTCTGTGCCCTGCATCTAGCTAACCTCCATCTCTCTCTCCCTCCCTCTCTCAGTGTGGATGGTAGTGAGGCCAGCCAGGCAGCTCTCTCATGGGGTAGAGAGCCAACATCTGGTGGCTGGCTCAGATCAAAGTACTCCTCTGGAAACACACCAACACGCAAACGCATGCACACACACACACACACACACACACACAGCTGCCACCTAACAGCAGGGGGACAGTTGGCAGTGAGAGGAAGGGGGAAATAGAGAGTCAAAGAGAAAGCAGAGAGATAAATGGATAGGACTATTGAATGGGAGTTGTGCAGCTTTTGAGGTAAGCTGCAGTGAGGGAGAGACTTAAACAAAGTTATTTGGGGAGAGAACCAAGTAGGGAGAAAGATGAAAAGAAACTAGGAGAATACATGCATTATGAAAATAACTTTTGAGGTTTGAGCAGTTAGCGCCACACCCCTCTTATGATCAGGTTTTGTCCAAACTCACCTTCCTTGCACTCAAGGGCCACCCTGGACTCCAGGTTGTCCATCTGCAGTTGCAGCCGTTTGAGGGTGCGGTCCGCGTCCCGTGATTTTCTCTTATAAGCAATCAGCACCACAATGATAACCAGCAGGAGCAAGCCACCACCTCCTCCGATACCAATGATGGCAGGCAGGGTGAGCAGGCTGTCGGAGTAGATCTGCAAGGTCCCCGGTGAGTATTCAAAGCCTCCAACACGCACCTGGTACAGCGACACCAACAGAAAACTTACATTCTCTTGACACCACATTAAAACAAATCTGTGGGTCTGTTTGCAACAGAATTTGGCAGGGTCCCAAGCTGAAGCTGTATACCATCTTCATTTACGGTTAAATTAGATGTTGATACCAAAATTAGAGCTGTAACTGTGCATGATGTGAAAATCATACAAAAACATTATTTGAGCATTTTTAAATAATCTTCATCTACAAGAGCTACAGTTCCACATGATGGCAATGGTAGGCCTACACCTGTCCACAACCACTATAAATCAATTATAGTGATTAAACACTCTGCAAGGTGCTAGTGCTAATTCCCACATTGCATTTATACAGGCAAACCAAGCTCTGTCAAGTTGAGTCAAGTGCAGGCCAAAACTCCCCCAAAGCCTTTATATCTGGGTTGGGGAAGGCAACATCTGTCCCCCAGGGCTGTCTTTGGAACCAGTAACACAAGTTTACACAGTCACACACCCATCTGACTTTCAACCATATCACATCGTAACAGTCCTGGCTTGCAGTGAACACGCAAATTAAAAAAAAAAAAACGTTGGGATGCGTTTCCACCCCCCCCAATCCCCCACCCACCAAACGAGACCGATCAAAAGCTTCTAAGACATAAATACAGTTGAAAACACCGCCAGCAGTATAAGAGACGGGATGTGTGTGTTTGTGTGCATGCAGCTATGTGAATGTGGAAGAGAAATCTAGAGTAATTAAAGAGATTTAGGTCTGATGGATGGGGAGGAAAGAATGAAATGAATGAATGAAAAGGCAGGAAGTGGGGGATAAATACATCCCCCCTCTTTATGTCAATCCACAGCGGAAACAGCACTGAGAACAGGAGCTATAGAAGAAGACGGGCTGAGTGGCTGAAAGAACTGTGAAAGCCAGATGCTCTAGAGGTGGCAAGAAAAAAAAAAAATCAAGCAGGGTGATGAAATAAGTTACTCAAGATATAAAAATGTAACTTAGAGAGGGATGATGCCCCTTTTTCAGGTTTTGTATGGCTGTATCCAAACACCTTACACTGGGTGGCCCCATGCTTTGCTCCGTGTGTGACACATCACACAGTGGAAAACATTCAACGAACAGTAATATAGACAAATATTAAAGTTTAACTTACAGTGACTTTGTGTTCTCCGGTCAGGTTGGGCCATTCACACAGCAGCTGGCTCTCAGACAGGGTGAGAATGCAGGGCGTCTCACCGATCAGCACTGTGTAGTTCAGCTTAGCGTTTCCTGGGGCTGCAGGAATTAAGTTACGGCCCTGGAAACAGACACGCATGCTTCGGTTACTTACATAAGGTCTAAGTCTACGGTGGTCCACATAAATAGAATATTAATCATAGTTAATCATAGTGGAGTATAAACGCAAAAGGATTCACTTAAACTGTGATTTATGTTGTCGAAAAAACTTCAGTTTCTGATTGACACGCAGGGTCCATCAATAGTTCAGCCATTGCTCTAGTGTGCAAGGTACTTTAAACTGCAGGCAGCCATAGCAACAGTGCCTCTGCACTGTATATCAGAGGAAACACTGCACAGAACTGACTAGTCGTTTTCTAACTAAATTACCAAGTCTATGACATTGCTCTTGAGTTAAAAATGTAACTAAATTACGACATACTGTATACTACGTACTAATGTACTAAATCTAATCAGTGATTAGATTATTTGATCCAGATCTGGTGGATAAGGTCTGGCACAAGTAAAAAGACCGTAAAAATGTGTTGGTTACGTAAGGGTCCTGGAAAGTACAATAACTACATTCTACATAAATCCCCCCTCTCCTCTGATACCTCCACCTACCCCTCCTCATCCTAACTCACTGTGCTTTGTGGAGTGGGATGAAATAATTGCTGGCAAATCTTGATGAACGTCTAATTTCTCTGCAATTATCTAATAGGATGCCATTTCTGTGCTGCTTATTTCTGCAATTCTTTACTTGGAGCACGGTGGGATAATCAGAGCTTTTCATTATAGAATTATATTTAAAGTTACAGGGGAGAAAGGAGTGATTCTTCCTTTCTAAAACTCCGCCCTGATTGGCCAAGAGAAAACAGGCTTTCGTTTTCCGTGAAATTGCATGATAATTTTCTCTCTCGCTCCTGAGGCTTTGAAGTTCGAGGGGAGAGGTGAAATGACAAAAGACAGCATAGGTGGGTGGGGCAAAGCCTTCATAAATGAACTCTGGATTCAAATGTGTACTGCCTCTATGGCTAAGAGTAAACATGGCTATGAAGTCTCTCTTTAGAAGTTATGTGATAACAATCTGAGCAGGTGGCATAGCAACGCATGGATCCACTTTATAAACATTTCTTTCCTTTGCACCTGATTTTAAGGGGGAGGTTTTGGTAGCAAACGTTTTTTTTTCCCTGAAAGGTCTCCAAACCCTACTGAAGACAGCAGGCGAAGAAATAACATCTTTCAAGGTTGTGGCACATCTGAAAAACTGTAAGGCTGTGTTGAAAGGAAAACTCTCAAAGCAAGAGGAAGGAGAGAGTAACGTCTCTTAACCGGAATGTTTGGAGAAAATCATTTCAAGTGCCTGTCAGCCTCTTATCAGTTGTGTTGGATGGTGACTAGGAGGTCGCTGCAGCATTTTCTAAAATAACTATTTGTGAGATTGAGCTTTTAATGTTGCTGACGATACTCAACATTACTGGAACGCTGCTATCTGCTATTACTGCTCTTCTAGTGTGTCAACTGAGTGCTAACACTCAGCTAGCATTCTTCTCCTGCTTCTTCCAGACCTTACAGAGTAACCTTCGAAAAAAGCTTTGATGCAAAACCACCACAAACTCCATCCTGACATCTTTCCCTCAGACATAAGTACCCTTTATCCCCACCTATGCCTATAGGAGAGAGGACAGCAGAAATAAAATTTGAAATGTGATGCAAAAAAAGGAGACAGGAAGAAACACCAGACAGAAATAATAAATGGGAAGACACAAAGAGAGGAGAAAGGTAGAGATGGAGGTAGAAGACATTAGAAGGGAAGCTGAAAAGAAAGTCAAGATTTAAAATAGAAAGGATGTGATGGATGTAAAGCAAAGCAAGGTAGAGACAAGGCCAAAACAGATCAATGCTAAGAGCAAGAGGCAATTTACCTTGAGTATGAGCGGTGAGCTGGGCTTCAGCTCCAGCATGCCCGAGGGGCTCAGAGGTTCGAACACGGGGTCCGGGTGGTAGCTGAAAGTCTCGTTTACCACCAGCACAGAGCGCACGTCATCCATGACAAAGCCGATCTCATCAGGACTGCTGCCGGACTCCGAAAAGCCTTTTTCAGATCCGGCCACAGAGGGCGCGAGACACACCATCACGGTGTTGTTGACGACCGTGCAGTTCTAGAGAAGGGGAGGATGGAAGAGTAAGGGGAAAAATAGGAAGTTAGAAGAGAGGAAAAAAATAAAAGGAAGAAGGGAATGTGAACAGGGGAGAAAAGTTTAATGTTTAATGAGGTCTTATCTAACAATCTTTCTACCTTGTTTACACTGTTTGCAGTATCGGCAATAAATAAAAAATAGCAGATTTTTAAATGATTACTCAAAAGATCAACAAAGTCAACAATATATAAGATGGCTGAAACAGGGGTTATGTGATATGAGTGATTAAATCTCTCCGTAATGACATAATGAGGAAGAGGCTGGCTTAATAACATCAGTGTTGTAATCATTGTTGATATCATCTGGAAATCCCCTGTGGGGTTCGACACTTAAATCAGTCACCGATGAACAAATTAGACTGTAATGACTCACATAAAAACAGGAGAGGTCAGCCAGTAGCTATTAACAATAACAGCAGTTTTCAAAGCATGGTATAGCCTTACATTATGTTCTATATGTCACATACTAACACACTCAGACACAAAGGATGTGTCCAACCACAAAGACACAGAACGCAACTGTGTTTATAGGTCAACAGAAACAATAACCAAGCTAAATAAAACATGACTGCAGAGAGTGGGACAAAAGAAAGAGAAGGTATATTTTTACTTTCGGATAAGAGCGGGAGAAAGGTTAGCTAAGCCCCATGGTGCTAGGTGAAGAGAGGGGGATTTGCCAGAGCTGCTTTATTGCTGGTTGACATTTCAAAGGTTAAACTGCTAAAAGGAAATTCAACATCAAAAACAAACAGAAAATGGGCCCTTGGCTGGTTGACCGACAGGTCAGGTGTGTGCGTCTGTGTCCCAGGAGTGCGTGTATCATGTTTTTCCACAGAGAAGGAGACAGCAGAAAGACACAGAGAGAGAGAGAGAGAGAGAGAGAGAGAGAGAGAGAGAGAGAGAGAGACACACCTGTGTGTCTATATTGGTCTCACTCCGTCTCACTTGCCAAGTCAAGTCACTGTTTTTTTTTGTTTTGTTAATAAAAACTGTGTGCGGGTGTCTGGATCTGACCACTTACATTTTCGGACTTGGCAGCTCCATACTTGGCTCTCATTTTGGGCTCCTTGATGGTGGCCAGATTGGTTCCAGTGATGGTCAACATGGTTCCTCCACTATAAAAAGAGTAAACAACACTCATTGTAGAGAAAATCAGGACAAACACAATTATACAATGTTACTGGGAAAATAAAACCAATTCTATGTGCACTTTTGTGTCAGACATTCATGTATCTCCCTCTGTTCTTTGTCTTGCATGGTCCACATGCATACAATATTCAGCAGGCCTATCAGTAGAGATAAATGTTAATAAATCTGTTCTCTGTGGGAGCCAAGAGGGCCCTCCAGTTGGTGATTTACCATTAATACTCGCTCCTTCAGTAGCCTTTCGCCTGCTTATTCATGGAAGCCCATTTTCAGGTAATCATAGCAACGCTAAAGTCCTTGCATGAATGTTAAAAGCTTCTTTAAACCGATATGGAAGCTGGAGGGAAGAATAAGCAAATATGTAGCATTACTCCTGAGAGCTGAAGCTTTTGGCCTCTCCTCAGCACCTCTCCAAAGCCAGGGGAGATTTTTTTCAAAGTGTTACACTGCCATATTTTTCAGCATGAGATACACTCAGCAACTGCACCGCTGTCAGTGATCTGACATGTTTTGTAACCTTTACACCTGTGACCTATTCAAATCTACTGTATGCAACACTGACCAGCGGAGACATGGGTAATATGGGTGAGAGTCCTATTCCCCCACACAGCCTTCTCGACAGCCTCTGCTGGCCTGAGAGGCTGAACTTTATCTTGCGTGAGGTGTTCTGACAGCAGCTAAATAAGTTAGCATACAACCTAAAACTGGAGTTGGGTAAGGCGCGGCTTGAAGCCTAGTGCCAGTGTGAGTCACCACTGGCACCAATGAACAAAAAAAGCAAATGATACACTGGCCGCTCCTGTATATTGCTAGGTTTCACACAGGCAATGATACACCAACAAAAACAACATACTCTGTAGTATTGTTCAAGTGAGGTGAGGCCAGTCCCAGGCCTTAAGGTGAAAGTGGCCCTGGGAAGGAGCTAGCAGGAAGAGAGGCGATAGAGGGCTCAGGGTTATTGAGAGGCTTATGGGAGAGCGACAGATGTTGAAGTTGGGAATAGAGTCTGGTGTGAAAAGTGAGCAGACAAAGGAATTCAGGAGATTTACATACAGTTACACATTTGTTGGTGAAATAGCAGAACGTAGGGCTCAATAGTCAACAGGGGTAGAGGATAAGAATTTTTTCCACACATACAGTGTACACTTTAATAGTAAACTGAGTGCACTGCATTACACTGTGTAAACAAGGTGGAGTGTCATGCATTCTCCACAGTGCCATGTGTCTGTGTTGTTACCTCTACCTGAAGGGAGGGGAACCAGTCTGAGTCATGTCAGATTTGTGTTTTGGACAAGAGAGGCTCAGCGCTGTTTGAAACCCCCACCCCCCTGCAAAAGGGTCACCAAAGGGGACGCCGCGACAAAATAGCTTGGTAAATAAAAACGTGATTGGCCTGGAGAACCATGCACCTCCTCCTATGGGAGCGCTGAGTGAAACATCAAACACAAGCCGAGTGCCGAGGTTATTTCCACCCCAAAGCTGGAACTAACACTTTCATTTCCCCTTGCCTTCCCCTTAACATTTTTTCATCCCATTCTAAATGAGACTTTTCATCCGCTAACACCTCTATAGCATGATGAGAGAGTGTGTCTCCCTGCAGAGTTTTTAACGCGGCTCCCATTTTCACCTCAACCCCCTGCGATGATGCAGAAGTGGATTGTAACACTGTCTGAACAGACCGTGTGTCTAGTGGAAAAAAAAAAAAAAAGCTGTACTGAGAGGCGATACTACCAAATAAATACTTGTAATATACTATACACAAGCCAGAGTTGCTTTAATGACAAGACATATATGACTCCTTCCCCCTTTCCTGACAGGCGTTCAATATAGGCCTTTACTTATCATATGGACAACATCCATAGATATTTTGATTTGTATTTCTAGTTCATTATTTAAATACCTGCTTGTATTTGAGAATTTCAAGTAAATGCAACAACAACAAAAAACATACCGTAACAAAACTCAGGAAATAAAGTAAGACATATTCCTGGAACTATACTTTGTAAGTAAATGAGACAGTCAACAGTGTGTGTTTGTGTGTATGTGCTGGCTTCATTTCTGAGCTGATGAGTAGAGGAGTTTCTAGGTCATGCTGGTGAGCCCATTAGCACTTGGAAGCTCCAAGCTTTTTTTTTTTTTTTTGCCTCCACAACACAGCTTGTGTTTGCACAGGAAATCTTCCTGTGGCTATGTAGTCTCATTTCAATAAGTCAAGTAATATTTACAGATACATCTCTGCTGCAGCTCATCAACTGTAGCACTGCACTGCTTCAGGAGTCTCCTTTACTGCTGTTCCTGCTCTCAAAGTTTTTTCTACTTTTGAAACATAAAGATAAACAGAATAAATAATATGCCTTTGAAAAGCAAACTGGAGTGAAAATGGAGAAGAATGTTTAGGTTGTTTTTTTTTCCTTTTCTTCGAGACATAGCCGGGGAGTATGCTAGCAGAATATTACATTCATCACATACAGAGAGTTCATATTTCGTCAAGTTGCCTGTGCTCCTATTAATGTATATCCCAAAAACAACCACAACCAGGGATTAATAATGTACTGATGCATTTGTATATGTTCTATATATGTGCATCAAGCAGAATTGAAGATCAAACACTGTGTTAGCGTGAATTATAAATAATGAAATAATCATATGACATTTTACAACGAAAGCTGATGGAATTAGTTATATGGTGCAGCAGGACTTCAAAAATACATCAATTTATGCCAATATTGCCTAGTTTTCAAACCTTTCCTCTGAATTATTCAGTGTGTATTACTTTCACGGTTGGCATACACCATGTATGCAATATTGGGAATGAATTAAACAATCATGCAGTCTCGGTTTTGAGATAGCTGTAAGCTTCTATGCAACACAGAAAATCCTCCACATTTATACAAAAGGTTCATCTTTGCTGATCCCAGACTAGCTGAGGGAAAGGCCCTGGTTGTGTCCTCACCTGGCGATACTCCAGTCGGGCTCGATCTTGAGGATGGTGGGATCGTCCGAGTAGTTGAACTTGACCTCTGGGTTCCTCAGCTCAGCAGAGTTGATGTCCACCATGACCGGGGTGGTGCCAGGGGTTTGTCCCGCCGGGGTGACACACACTATCTCCTTGTTGCTCCGCCTGAAAGAGCAGGAGATGAAGGGAGTAAGGGAGGACAGGAGGGAAAGATAAAGACAGATTTTACATACAAAGGATGCTGATGGTCTCTCTTAAAGCACACTGTGTGCTCCAACTAACGATACCAGAAGGTCTTGAAAAGGATTTTGAGTATTTGGGAGCTGACTCTCTGACAGGCTATAAGACAGACACACGGAATAAAAACTCAAGTGCAGCACAGGAAAGAAAATCCTACTTCATCCCTTAAATAACTCATTAATTATTTATCAGATGTGACAAAAAGGCGCACGCACACACACGCGCACGCACACACACACACACGGTGACACAGTTGCTTATCCACAAGGCCGACATGTTTCAGTCTGTCCAGCCGTGGTTTCATCAGCCAGAATCACAGAATGCTGTACTTCAAAGCTCTCTTTCCCTTTCTCTCTCTTTCACTCACTCTGTCTCTCCCTCCCTCCTGCGCTTTCTTTGGCTGATAGATCTGAACTGGCAGATCAGGCTGGTCGTCTCTCTGTGTGATGTAACTCCCTCCCTAGCAGACAGGCAGCCAGCTGTGACCTGCTGGGAAACTTTGTGCCGCTGCCAGAAACTTTGTGCTCCACTCCAAGTGGCTCGTTCCACCATCCCCTCCCCCTGTCAGGGGGAGACACTGCTGGCCCAAGCGGCGGGAGGATAGCTACCTGTGAGACAGCATGTGTGTGCGCGCATCTACGTACAGTATGTGAGTAATCAGTGTGTCGAGCAGGTGCACTTTGACTGTGTGGAAGTCTGAATTTGCATATAAACACAATGCGCAGGTAGAGGATTAACATTGTGTCAGTATGTGTTTTGTGTCACTCGTCGTCTGCTAACAGCCTACAGTGCACTGCAAGCATGAGTAAATGGGTGTGTGTGCATTGTGCAGGCATGGTGGCAGGCGGCGCAGTGTGAAATTTTGAACATAAGTAGAACAAGCTGATTCTTACACAAATCCTCCCCCGATATCTGCTGTGAAAGTGAAATCCACAGAAAGAATGAAGATGATGGATAAGATGAAAGAATGAAAACCTATTTTTGCAGCTCAATCCTGGCGGCTTGTGGTAGAGTGGAGTTGGGTTTGGATACTGAGCGAAAGCAAAAGACGGGGCAATCACGTGTCTTTGTCGGACACATGCCTGCTGTCTCCCAGTAGGCAATTTCAACAGCGTCCTCAGACTGAGAGGGGACTGAAGAGGGCAAAAATGAAAATGGTTTTCCACATTCCACTAGTGCTGTGTTTCCATGACAACCATTTCCACAACACTGTGGAGAGCGACTGTGGTGCCACGCACGTATTTTTGACAAGGTTGCGGCCACACAAAAGAAAGCCAAGAGAGGGGACACAAAAAAAGAGAGAAGGAAAGAAATGGGGTTGCGGAGGGAGATAAGAGGATGAATGACTTGGAGTAAATAGGTTTTGATTAAAGCGGAGGCCCCACTGAATACAAAGACACATTAAAGAGATGGACTCAACCAGTTCATTACTTTGGCCATAAAGGTTATTGCTGCTCAGTGAATGAAAGGCCAAGACTATTATACTCACCTTTCTCGGGATGTGCTACAGTGCTTTAAATTGGCCTTTACTTTTTCTTTTGATATGATATAAACGGAACTTGATAGGTCCAAGCTCATTAGTTTGACCTGTCACTTGTTGCCTGAAAGAAGGGAACCACTATAACAAAAACTCCAGTGTTATAGAGAATTTGCTCTAAAAGCGAAACAAGAAAGAAAGAAAAAAGAAAAACTCTGGACTAGTGACTCAGCAACAATGGTAAAACATATAAGAGGAGTGTAAACATGTTCTCCGTTACAAATTAGTCACCTTCTCTAGTGAAGATTTTGCCTGAACATTCCATTTTAGTACATAGGTGCTTGTTTTAGTTCACTAACAATGTTTTCTGTGAGGTTTCTCTGCCATTTGCCAGACACCATACATGAGTGGATTTAGTCCAGAGCTCAGTTTGCTGTCACTTTGCCAGGAAGGGACTCAAAGAAACAATAGAGTTCTTGGCTGGAGGAATTAAGAGTCATATCCAATTGGATCTTTGTCTCCTCTTCTTTAAATCCTGGCACAATCTCTTGCAGAGTGAGTGACAACGGAAGATAACGGTGGCACATTATTCTAAAAACGTATTTCACACATAAGTTCAAAGCAGGAAAAATGTGAGTTACCAATTACCAGCAACACCATATCATTTCTTCCAAATTATAGTCATATCTCTGACAAAATGTGGGCCATGCACTTAAGTAATTCACAGCACAACTGAACAATGATATCAGCTTCCCCGAGAAAGGCTACACTGTCATTCTCACAATTGCTGTGAATTACAGTACTGCAGGTCATCCTGTTGCTGGCAGCATTTTTCAGACATTCCTCAAATCAAAGGCTACCAGGAAAAAATGCGTTTACGAAAAGAAAAGAAAAAAAGAAAACAGGAAATAACTATAATTATCAAAACACAGAAGAACTGTAAAAGATGGCAGAAGTAAAAGAGGGGTGGGGAAATCATTATGAATGGTAATTGTCTACAGAGGAGCATTAGCGAAAAAGAAAACATTTTCTTTCTTTTCATTTTTTTTTACATATTTACGCTCTTTCGCTGCATGCACATTGTTCTCCACCGTTTGGAGAGCTTTTATCAACACAGTCCCTGAATCCAGAACAGCGCAATGGAAGTTTAAACTGTCCATTTTTCCAGTGAAATCAGCCTCAGGTATGATCATAGATTTATTTAATAAGTAGAAGTTGTTCACCTCTCGAAGTGGCAGGGGTGAAGTCCTATCTTCACAGATACAGCACTGCCTGCATTGAGATGACTGCCTTCAATGGTGATCCTTGTTCCTCCAGACAGCGGCCCAGTGGAAGGAATGACACGGGTAAAGTATGGAGACTAAGGAGGGACACAGGCAGAGGACAGGTTGATAAATCATTGCTGCTGGGCTTCAACAAAGATGTCAAATACAGTATCAAAAACATCCAAAAAAAGCTTTGTCTTAGCTGTAATTTTATTCAGCTACGCTCTTACAACACACACACTTACCACAAAGGAGAAGGCCTTGGTGGAGACTGCTTTGTAGTCGGGGTGAATGCAATCCCTAACACACACTTCTACCTGAGCCTCCTGCACCCTGTAACCTGTTGCATCATTCAGCCGGCACACAATCCTGAAAAGGGCAACACATGGGCAGGGAGATGAGTTCCATTATTACTGCTCCCAAAACAAATGCATGAATGTCAAGGTTTTCTTTTCAATGTTTGCTTAATAAAGAGACAGCCATTTCAGATAAGACGCTTGGCCGAAAAAGGACCAAGTGAAGGAGAGACAGAGACATGTTCTAATAGTGAAAATCTGCAGTGCTAAGATAGGGCGGAGTATTGTGTGTGTGTGTGTGTGTGTGTGTGTGTGTGTGTGTGTGTGTGTGTGTGTGTGTGTGTGTGTCTGCATTAGTGTTTACTATAGAACCATAAGCCTCGCACTTGGCCCTGGGTGCTGGCTGGCCAAATGAAAATCCACTGGAGAAATGATTGAATGAGGGGAGGAGTGGCAGTGTAGCTCACGCGGAGAACACACACACATACACACACTTACTTCATGTTTCACCCACTGGAGACACACTTGACTGTTAATTAGCCAGAGTGAACGAATGAGACAGAGAGATAGGGCGATAGTGCAGAGGAGAGAGGGAGGCAGAGAAAGAGAGAGTTATAGTGGGAGAGGCTGATTAATTGAACGAGCTCATATCCTACACATCTCCTCTGCTTCCCTCCCTTCCTGAGATGAGTTATTAACTCTCCTGCTTCCATCCTCCCTGCAGGTGGCCATGGCAACTGCGGCGACAATGAATTTCACATTTCGATGCTATGTGTTTCCATTGTTTTTATTTTCCCTTTCATTTATTCCCAGGTCTCCCACTATGACAGGGGCCATCATTAAAATGCTAGACAGCTCTCAGTTAGAAACTGCAGCTTCACTTGCCTCATTACTGCACAGAGTGCAGTGCAGGTGGCTACATTGAGCTGTTACTACGTGGTGAGAAAGACAGAAAGTTCATGGTGCATTTGTAAAGATGACAACATCACAGGTAAATTATACCTCCCTCAATCAAATACCTGAAGTGGAAAGTGTTGGTGAAGAATTAAACATATGTCAAATTGTCACACAGAAGCTACTAATAAGGCAATAAAAAAGGTTATACCGGGTTCTGTTTCTCATCACTACTGGCAATAATTTACTTTTCTCAATGTGGAATTAAATCCATCTAGATAAATATTTAATGAGTGAGGTGAATGACAAGCCTACTAATGCAAGAAGAACCAGAAGTGCTGCATTTTCTTGCAATTTCATTTCACTCTATTCACAAAAACAGGGACTGTGCGAAGCTGTATATGAAGTACAAGTGCTGGCAGAGAGAAAACGGCAGCCAGAGCAAGAACATATGTGTCTACATTTTGCCTAACAGTCAGCACAACTCCTTCTCGCCCCTCTCTGCACCAGCTGACCTTTGACCTGTGCTGTCAATCCCGTAACCCTGTCCTGTCTCCTGTGCTACAGATCTGATAGGGTCACGGGAATGACGAGAGCGACCAGGCCACTAATGGCGCCGTATGGCTAACATCACTTTTAATTAGCATGACAGCCTCACTGCCAGCCGCACCCTCCTCCTCCTCCTCCTGCGGGTGCCATGGCAACAGGCCAATGCCGCGTTACTGGGTTGACAGGGTTAAGTGTAGACACCTTGGTGGTTTTGGATGTAACAGCTAGGACAAAATGAACATTCGAGAAATAAAAAGTTACAACACAGAACCACCTATTACTCTGCGGCTACATGGGCAAATTTAAGAATGGTATGTTCTGTCTGAATACAACGTTGTAAATTATAAAACAAGGCAGACATGTCACTACCATATTTCTAAACCCATTCTGGGGAAAGCTGTCATGGCTGGTGAGAGCTACACAGCATTCTGTTGTCCTGGCTGTCAAATCATCAAAGTCACATTTCTTAGTTTCCTTCTTAGTGAGGGGGCAGAGAGAAAACTAAATCAGCTGGGACTGTACTGCAGAACTCAGCAAATAGAGCATTTGCGTACAAATGACAGCTACATAGTCACAAATAGAATATTGAGGACACCTCCAGCTGTGAAAAGCGTCCCCAATTTTTCCTCATCCTAAATTGTATTTCCTCTGCTTTCAGATGAATTCAACATAAAATAGAGAGTGTGACTCGTCTGGCTTCACTAAAGGCCCAGATCTTTCTGGGTAGCTATAACAGTGCAGTGTCAGCATCATACCGGCTGTTGTTAAGAGTCTTTTTTTTTTCTCATTCTGAATAAACTCTAATTATTGATTCCCATGATATTACTAAAGAAGTTGTTCCACGTAAACTCAGCTACTGCTAGATTTACATGGGCTGCACTTGTACTAAGAATAGCAGTACCAAACACAGCAGGAGCCTGTTTGCAATGGGTAAGTGGTGTTTAACTACTGGAGTTTTTACTGAAACAGAGGCTTGTGAGAGAGTTGCAGTGTTGTGCTTAGCACTTAGTGTCCCATCAATATTGGACATAGACAAGCATAAGAGTGGAGAGCCTCAGAAACAAGGAGCCAGAGAGTTGTGGGAGTGAAGAGATGAAGACAGAGAGTGTCAACGTACTGCTCGGCACTGATGTATTGGTCCTCCTGAGGGTTGCAGGTCACTTTTCCGATGCGGACTCCACTCTGAATGTCTTTGAACTGCAGACCCAGGTTCTCACCCGTGATGGTCAGCATGGTTCCTCCCTGCCTGGGCCCAGTCTCCGGAGACAACTGGTTGGAAGAACAAATTAGAGAGGACATATGTTAGCCACAACAACATATTGGACAATCACTTTTTACCCAAAGCAGTACATCATAGAAGATATATTGTATGTCAGCATGAATGACAGTTTACTTAAGTCATTATGGTCATCTCCCATTCTCAATGAACCAAATACTTGCTACCTCATTAAGTGAGATGAAAAATGACCTTGATCCATTAACTCCACCTCAACTCAGTCAAACATTCACAACCTGCCAACTCGCACACTTAACCTGGACCTACCCATCAAGCCTTCACTTACATCTCTCATTTAACCTTGTGACGATTTATCTACTGAACACAATTACTGCACACAGCGACCTCTGCTCCCTGTCTTTTCACTAGAGGCCTGTGAAAGGTGTGCAGGGGTGCTAATGGCTACCCGAGGCTAGCCCAGTCGCTAATCACAGTCCCATTCATCCAGCCCACGACGCAGACAATGGCCCCTTTGGTAATCAGTCAACACTACCATAATTAGGGCTAAAGCTAATTGGATTAGAACCTGGTGGGGGTCATTTGTCGCAGTGGGGTGGGAGGAGGGTGAAGGGGATGAGACGCTGGCAGTTGGGTGTTGGGGAGTGGGGCTGTGGGTAAGGTCACACTTTGACCTGGCTTGCCATAAAGGGAGGATACAATGGATGATCATTGATTAAGCTCCCATCAGTCCGACATTTCCCCTATATGTAAGTGCGAAGCCCCACGTGAACTGCATTCGAACATGCATCCACCTATGATTTTCTGTAGATAATACAGTAAGAGTCAATAGATAGCACACAACAGTTGGCAAATCCGCTGGCAGCAGAAATTCCAGTGACATTAATTGATTGAAAATTGATGAAAATTCTGCTGTTAGTTTTAACTTTAAAAATAGATTAGAACTCCCTATGAGATTTAAAACTTGTTAAAGAAAAAGAACGACATTTTAGGAAATATGTTATTTTGGTTTCTTGCTGTTACATGAAAAGTTCGATACCATCATGTACAGGTAATATAAAGCTACCGCGAGGAGCTGGTTAACTTGGCCTTCAAGCATGTGTGTAAACATGACTAACTTGACCTAATGTTTACCGCTCAGACATCAGAGAATAAGGTATCAATCTTCTTTTCTACCTCGCGGGAAGAAAGCGAAAATATCCAAACAATATTGAACTATTCTTTTGAGTGTATCTACTTTCTCGCATATAAATTAGATCCACTCTCTCAACCTGCTCTCTACAACTCTTTTTCTCCACCTGGTATCCTGACAATGATCCCCAGTCTAACATCATTATAGAAATGGTGGCGGGTTAGTAAGAGCCACAGGTGTTCAGGACATCACTAACAGAAACACACAATGGGAACAAAGCCCAGTGTCATTCAGGCCAGAACTGAAATGCCACAGTGATATAATTAAGGAGTGTTTTTCATCTTACGCCAGCTAGGCTTCTGATGAACATCCCTCCTCCTTCCGTCACCCTTTCCCTTTTCCTCTCCGGACTTGTGTCTTTTTAATTCACTCTCTGTCTCTTTCTCAATGTGCCTGAATGCGTATATTTTAGCTGGAGACAAAAGAGTGAGTGGCACATAGTAGTGCCCCAGTCAGAATCTTCAGATATGGTAATCAAATCTCTCTTGCTCTATAAGCACTGGCTTATCAAAACACACACAAGTTGTTACATCCACAACTAAACAACGCAAACAAAAAGCCCTTCTTGATAAAAGCCACCAGCCTAAACACTCGCTTTATTCTCTGCTCACTGTCGCGGCGTTCCACACCCATTCAAATTCCCTTTTTTCCATCTTCGTCTCCGACTTGTCCCGTTGTGTCGGAGGCTTTGTGTGAGGACTATTGTGGCCGGCTGAGCAGCAGTGCACAGATAGCATCTGCTAGTTATAGGGAAAGGAGGAGGAAGGGGGGAAGCAGGGGACGCAGAGAGAGATGATATGAACATGGCGTAAGGTTTCTGAAGTTTATCTGTGATGTCAAAGACACTCAAAAATGAAAAGTCACACACAAACCAATGGAGTTAATGAAGTGAGTGATGACAGGGATAATACAGGGAAATGTTACTATGTGAAAAAATTATATGACTGAAGATGTAAATCCTAACAAACATAAAGAACAAAACTGAAGTCAAAATCCCACGGGGGCCAATTATATTACTGCTGCTGAACTTTGAGAGCATGTTTAGATGGTAAGATCATTATAAAAAGTAAATAAGCTCAATTTAGACATGGGAAGGCTAAGAAGGAAAAGTGAAAAGGATCAAGGGGTTGAAAGGGAAAAAAAATGCTTGAAAGTGGGAATGAGGGACAGAGGATACAAGAAAGAAAAGAAAGTGACAAGAAAATAGAGGTAAAGATATCTGGCAAAGGCCAATATTGCAGCTTAACAACGCATCAGGGGAAAATCATTGGACTTTAGCAAGTACACAAGCTGTTAAACTGGACAAAGGCACGCACACTGAAACTATTCTATGCGATGCCAGGTAGATTTCAGTACGCACAAACACAAAAAACACTTTCTCATATACAAAAGATTGCAAAAAGACAAAAAACCACATAGCACAGAAGTGTGCCACATGCTTGAACACTAACAATGCACACGCCCACACATGCACACACAAACACGCTGGTCTGGCCTGTGTTGCTTTAATTGGTTTCTAAGGGCTAGCTGTAATGCTCTTCCTGTCCCCTAGGAGAATGCAGACAGAAGATGATGGATGATGGAGGGCCAGGCAGCATCCAAGGCCAGTACTAGGACACTGCTGCACTACACTGAGAGCCAGACAGTGTGTGTGTGTGTGTGTGTGTGTGTGTGCGCGCGTGCGTGCGTGCGTGTGTGTGTGTGTGTGCGTGCGTGTATGTATATGTGCGTGCGTGTGTGTCACTGTCTGTGAATGTGATTTTGAGGATACCATACAAGCCACGCATTGTAAGTTGTAGCTTATTTTGTTGTGAAATTTTTAACATTTTACATCTGAATGTAGGCTTCTCAGACTTCTCACAATGTTTTTGCCTGTGGTAGGTAGAGTTTTCTGCTTGTGTGAGTGTGTTTGTGGATGCTTTTACACACACACACACACACACACACACACACACACACACACACACACACTGTGTGTTTGCTTGTTTGCTGTTGAAAGGAGAACTAATTAATCTTAGTGCACAATGTCAGTGCACTTTAACAGTCTAATTCTTGGTCTAAAACCAAATCATTTAGAGCCTAAAACATCAATTGCTGTGTTTGGAGAACAGTACCTAGGTGCCAGAGTCATTAGTGGAACGGTACCCAACTGCACACCATTGAACAATGTCGAATGGGCAATAGCACACTTGGAAATGACATCAAATGGGTTCAACGCTTGCTGCTCTGAAAGCTTTGGATAGCTGTGTTTATGTGTATAATATGTCTGTCTGTGTGTGGGCGTGTGTGTGTGTGTGTGTGTTTGTTTGTTTGTTTGCGGTCACACTCTCCAGTGATGTTTCTTTCCCCGTCAAACACACACTCCACTCTCCAGTCCAAATGAAATTAGTGGCTAATCCGCTAGCTAATGGCCACACAGCAGCTAGCATGCAGCAGCCTGAAAAAAGTGGAGTAATATTCAATTTGTGTGGTGGTTGCAATGCTCTTTGGGAGAACTTGAAGATGAAATGGCAGAAGAAAAGGGAGAGATTTTATTTGTCGCCTACGGATGTTCTTTTGGCATTAAATGTCACACTGTAAATGTCAAAGGTGGTGAAGAGAGGTTGGCAGCAGAGCGGCTCGGAGATAACGCCTCCTCCACTGTTTCTCTCTTCCTCTATTCTTCTTTGTCTCTTGCAAGTTCTCAAACCTGCAGTACGTTTCTCCTCCTGCTGTTTTTGAAGCTCTTCTACGCCTGCTTTTTGACTGCCACCAACATCTTGCCCCGAGGCCAGGATTTACCCCTCAATATGCATGCAAGAGCACATGCTTGCACGCACGCACACACGCATTCCCACCCCTTCATACCACCCCCCCCACCCACATCTCTCTCGTACATACAAAACCCAATTGCCTCTGTACGCTTGTTTCAAAGAGATAACAGAAGCGAGCAAGAAGAGAGAGAGAGAGAGCATTAGCGAACAGATTTATCTATGTGCCAGTGCCCCAATTATCCAATATCTACATTACGCATTCAGAGAGACGAACCCGTGTCACACAGTAAATGTACTGAGGGCTCCAGCCGTACAAGTCTGCATCATTGAAATGGGCATGCATTATAAACCATACATATATTTCACACTCATTTAAATATAGAGAAATGGCACTCGTTTGACTGAGATGATGATTCGTCTTATTTGAGATAAAATTTAATTCAAAGGGAAAAAAGATGTGTTAAAAGCTTGAGGAGGACTGATGGAAAGGAAAAGAAGGGAAGAAAGCAGAAGGACAAATGAGAACAAGCAAAAGGGTTGAACGCCAAGACACGTCTCACACAGCGGTGCATGGCTTTCAAACCAGGCTATGCGTGTTCCTGAGAGCGTGCATGTGTGTGTCAATCCCAGTGGTGAGCTGTAGGAATGGTGACCCAGGTCAGTCAGACGAGGACCACCGCCACGGTTACCAGTGGCAACAGATGGTTAGGCCATGGTGTTGAGATGCCTTACCTCCCCCAGACTGTCAAATGCGCTCATAGTGGGACACAATTAGCACACTTCCACGTTTTGTTTCTTTGTCACTCTCCTGCGCACACACACTCCAGACAACCACACTCTGCCTCCTCCTGTGTGTGTGTGTGTGTGTGTGTGTGTGTGTGTGTGTGTGTGTGTGTGTGTGTAGAGCTATCATCTCTAATCATGTCACTGTGTTCAGTCTTGGTGTGTGTGAACTGCCTCCTCCTGGCTGGCCCATCTGTGTTGTGGTTGCAGTCATGATGATGGCTTCTAAGTTGTCTATCCTCCCTGCAGCCTCCCGTCCTACGATGTCCCCTTCACTCGCTCAGGCCAAACAATGACGCAGCACAGGTAGGAATGTCTAATCTCTTCTTTTGGAAAACTTACTTTTACTAATGAGCTGACTTTGGCAATCCTGTGATTTGCGCCAACAGGCATGTCTTCAGTTTCAAAGTTTGCTAAACAAGAGGTAATCACAACCCTGTTACAAAGGGCATATTGTCACTTGAACCCCCTTGGCCCCTGCCCTGAAAAAAAAACCTGACTTGTTTGTTGTTTAGGAGGTCAAGTTGCTGGGCAACGCACACCACATAGCAGCTGAAGTGTCTGCTTTAACTTTAGCAGTGGTAAGAAAAAGAGGTTTTCTTTAACTTGGCTTTAGCAGCTCCATGCAATGTTGATTTTACAGTGGGCTGTTCCTTGACCTCACAGACCTTGGGGTGTTAATGTGTGTGGCAAGGGCATCAGTTAGAATGTTTGACAAAAACTTTATTTATGTAGTGAGCTGACAAATATGTGTGTGTGTATATATATATAAAACACATTTCTGCTCATTTATTTTTACCGTATATTTATACCTTGAATAAAAATGGTAATATAGCTTTGTAAAGTTTAATTTGTTTGTTGTACACTAACTGCTTTAGGGTGTATGTTGTTGCATGTACAACACTTGCACTCAAAGAGATGCAAGTATGTGCTTGCAAGTACATATGTGTAGTTAGGAATGTGTTACCCTGCTGAGCCTCAGGAGCACACTGAGCTGCTATATGGTGTGAGCATGTGTCATTACTATGACGGCTTACCTTGGTGATCTTGGGGTGTGCACAGCGGCTGTTTCCTGTGGTGGCATGCATCCAAGTGTTCTCTGGAGGAGTACACTCCTGCCTCAGGGAGCATTTCTTCTCCTGTACGCACCAGCCACATTCAAACCTGGGGTTTGCCTTCAGACACATCCCACAGCTCTCCCTCATGGCATAGCACTTATACAAGTGGGCTGGTGAGGAGAAGAAAATTAGGTTATAATAAAGTATTATTATATGAGGCTGGGGGGAGAATATAGTTACCTCACCATCAATATAGTTTGTGTTGGATTATTACAGTGCAAGCTAGGCAAGTAAACAAACAACAACCTGAGTGGTAGAACAGTTTGAAAATCAACCAAATACCTTGATTTTAAGTTTCTCAACTTCCACACAAAAATTCCAAAACTTCCACAATGTCACTGAGACTAAGTTGAGTTAAGGCACCATTTCCCAAAGGCCTCAGGAATTGTACAGCGGAATCTATTTTCTCCCTCTCTGCTATTCCATCCCCAAATCCCATTGGTCATGGAGCAGCTTTAAAGCAACCCTGTACCCATTACTGGCTAATAAAATGACTCCGCTCTAATTACATTAACATATCAGTATTTAAGAAAAGTGAGCATCGCTCACACTTCACCAGATGATTATCATGATTGAGAAATACTGGAGGAAGGGGGCTGGCAGTGAAGAGAGATAGACCGAGAGAGGGGGAGACATCTTCGGGCTGTAGGTCGCCTTGTTGGTTGCTCTTCAGGAGATTTACACTTGAGATAACACACAATGCATAGACACTGATGCATGCCGCTGATATTATGCACTGTCAATACTGCTGCATCTAACAGATGCTATTTAGCAACACTTTGTCTCTGGAAGAACTATTGACTGTCAAAGCATTCTATGTTGCCTCTATGAATATAAACACCCCATTATTGTGGATTACAGTTGGATCCCTATGTTCATACACATACGTCCGGTATCAGTCAGAGCCAGCAGCCTGAGATATATGTGAAATTTGAGACTTCAACAGCTTGCTTGGTACATTTAGGCTACATCAATAAATGGAACAAAGTGACTCTGTGGTGTTACCTTACAATACTGACAAAATGGCAGTGATCACAGACTTCAGAGACGCAACCTCTTCTAATCTGAAATACTACAAATAAATCCCTGTTCCTTACTGCATCTTTCACCATCAAATAATAACAAACAGGACCAGACAATGCAGCTCCCTCTGTTGCACAAAACTCCTTGTGCATGTCATCAACAGGCCATATCGAACACAGTGGTAGCTGCAGATGATGTTACTTTGCCTCACAGCATGATAATAATGTTACAGACCCCTGCTGTGCTGTACAGGCCATAATAATTATGGAGACAGCAATATAAAGACTGTCCTACTAGTAATTATATCCAACAGACATGATCTCATTGTCTTCTCCCACAGTGGTGCATTGAGTATGTGCATGCGTTTAATCATTAGACTCATGGTCCTTTGTCTGGAGGGTGAAGCATGATTATACATAAGTGTGCACACTATATAATACTGTTTTAAAAGTGGGTATAAGTTGAAGATTTCTTTTACAATACAAAAATGTTAGAATATGCATTGTGGAGTTGAAAAATTAGTTGCAATGAATAAGCTTTATCAGTTGACTGTTTTTTTTGCACATTTTATACCTAACTAAGGCATTTTGCACCATCTGTGTGTATTCATCCATGAGCCATGCATGCTAAATAAGGACTGAATTATGAGCTCACTGTATTACACCACTACCGGCCTAACAAATAGTTGAAATATATCTATAACAATAACACTCTTTCCAAGGTCATGTAAAGCTCAGTAACAACCGTTCTCTGTTGGTGATTATCATTGACAGAAAATCAATTATTAATCAATGTTCAAATGTGGGGGAAGTAACCTTGAGCTGCTTTCTGAACCAACATTGTGATGGATGAATCTTACCTGGCTTTTTTACTGTCAGTGTAAAATCAGATTTTGAAATGTGCTAAAAAGCTCTGGTTTTCCTAGGTAGATCCCCAACTTTTTTCAACAGATTAAAATGTAATCCTCCATTGCAGAGAGAATGTGTGTGTCTAAATTGATAACTTTAACACAGGTTTATCAGTCATTTGACTCACTTTACTACTGTGACCTGCTACCACTACTTATTTGCTACCTATTAGCAATGACAAGAGTCTTGTGGGGTAAAATCAGAGCCCCACACACACACACACACACACACACACACACACACACACACACACACACACAGTATATAACAGTGTTTGAGCCCTTTACAGACCAAGAATATCTACTGCAAATGGTGGGCTAGCCGAGGGATTTTGGTCACAGTATAAATGATTTACTATGCAGTTAGAGCTGTTTTTTTCAGAGTCACAAAACTACTGTATACATACAGTAAGTTCCAGCAGGTTTCAGATTCTGTTTCTTTGAGATGCTTTATCCGCCATGACTTGACTCGACTGAAGATTAAAAAAAACTGACAGAACTGACAAATCACCACAGGTTTGGAAATGGGATTGATCGTCTATACTGTAATGTCTGTTGTTAAACGTTAGGACACATGAGAGATAAGAATACGTTTATACTGGATGGCACTCTCTACTCCTCCCCAGTCTTTTGTATAGTAATATAATTAGCTCATGCAGATTAATACCTCCTTGAGCCAATAATGTACGACACCACATTAACTCACCTTTGATGTTGTAGGGGTTGTCGATGACAAAGTTTCCGTTCCAAACTACAGACAAATCCACTGGCAGGTCACTGATGTCATTGCCCTCGTAGGTATACTGAAATACAAAACAACAACATCCAGATTAGCATTCATAGTCACATGTCGCTACCTAAATCAACAAATTGTTTATGCCAATAACGTCATTGTGAGACATTCTCAGTCGTTTAATAACATTTTAAATTAGTAAAAGAGAAAAAAATCTGCCAATGCCGAAAGCAAGCTCAGTTCAGCTAGTGGCTGGTAGTAATGTCATACCCTGCAGTACTCACACAGTTGAAGGGCCGTAAAAATGAATGATGAGAGACAGGCTATATTGTGATTTTAACACGCAGCACATCCGTCGCTGCCTGGCAGAGCACAGAGTTGATTAAGAGATTGGAATCCCCATCACTGTATGACTCATTCTATTCCAGTGATGAATGAAAAGCTTAATATATCTCCAACAATAATACTCTCATCTAATTTCATTTTCGCATCCTGAACTAATAAGAGTTTAAATGTAATTGACTCGTTGTCTGCATTATCAGTTTTATGGAATCGCTTTAAATGACACAACAAGCTTCAAACGCAGCGTGATGTGATGGCATGACGACATGTGTGTTAACTGAAGGAGTAACAGAGAAAGAGCTCCTGTGAGACCTCTCTTAACCTCCGAACAAATACATTATCAATGACTGTTATCAAATTAAATACAGCTTTAGAAGTAACATCGCCTCCCCCAATCCCCCATCACCTACGCAAAGTGTACAAAAACACAATCATCTGAAAATACTCATTCATCAAGAACCCCCCCCCACACACACACACGTAGCAGAGACACATTTTGCATTATTAACTACGCCATTCATTAGTTCATTGACACAACATAAAACAGATGCTAGATAGCAAGAGAGTGTGAGCTGCTAAGACTTGAGATAGGCCATGTCAGTCAAAGGTTACCCAGTCCCTCTAACTACCACTGGAATGGTCACTATCTTCGATAGCCTTGGGCTAAGAGATAGCAGGACTATTCTCTTCAAGTGAAGTGGTGATACAATCCCATGTGAAAGCCCCAAGCCTGAGGCTATAAGGCCCTCACAGATTGAATCTAACTACAACTTGGCCACTATGTGATATCACCCACTCCAATGTGATTCTGTGAGATTTATCTGTAATAATAGTGAACTGGAATGTATTTGAGGGGGAAAGCACCAAGAAATGTGTGTAGAGAAGATAAGAAAATGAGAGGACATAGCAATGTCACAATGTGTGAATGGCTGATTAATTCATTCTTCACTTTTTGCGATTGGATGGTTTACATTCAGTGGGCCCTGAGGGCGGAGATGCTGATATCCAAATGAAGGAAGACGTCTCAATATATCTCAGAAGAACTACTCCTTTACTCTTTGAGTTTATTTTAAGGGGAATTTCTCTTTAAAAATGTTTTCAGGCACATTTTGGTGCTCTAATTTATTTAATAGCCATGAACTATTGAAGAGGAAACTTTTACCCCGGAGTAGCTCCACCAGGGAGCTGGCCTGCAGAACACCCAACAAGAAAACTTTTACAGAAAGAGAGCGGGATGGAGAGAGAGAGAGAGAGGGAGAGACAGACAGAGATAGATGGAGTGAGAGAGCAAGGTATACAGCACCACTGCACTATAATTAGATCTTCATAGAGTTGAAACAATTCGATGAATTAAAGGAGAATTACGGTCAATTTCAACACGTAGCTCTGTTGTTTGGAAATTTGGAGTGATAAAACCTGAGAGCTTTTCACTATTTTTGATTGAAAAATAACGTAAAAGATACACTGACTATCAATATAGTTGCCAATTATCCTTCTGTCGCTCATCTAATCAATTAGTCTAATTGTTAAAGAAGAATTCTGGTTGATTTCAACACGTAGCTCTGTTGTTTGGAAATTTGGAGTGCTGTCAGTAGCAAGAAACACAAACAATCGGTGCTGCCTACACTGTGTTATCCTCCTGCTAGCGTTAGCACCCAACAGGCTTAAACAGGACGTGTTTTAAGCCTCTAAACATGCTCGAAATGTCATTACAAGTGACTACCCATGTCCTTCCGAGGGAACATAGCAACTGACTGCAGTAGATGTGACAGAAAGGCATAAAAGTTGTGTTAATCCAGCCAGTGCACATACCTCTGTTTATTTCCTGTTTTCAGGTCAAGTCCACACTAGTCGATTGTCAAACTCATACAATCCAATATTCCAGTCAAATTTGCTGTGTTCCCTCGGAAGAAATCACTGCACATGGGTAGGCACTTCTAATGACATTTCGAGCATGTTTAGAGGCTAAAAACACGTTTAAAACTTGCCCTGTTTAAGCCTGTTGGGTGCTAACGCTAGCAGGGGGATAACTCGGTGTAGGCAGCACCGATTGTGTTTCTTGCTACTGACAGCACTCCACATTTCCAAACAACAGAGCTACATGTTGAAATCGATCGGAATTCTCCTTTAACAATTAGACTAATTGATTAGTTGAGCGACAGAAGGATAATTGGCAACTATATTGATAGTCAATGTATCTTTTACGTTATTTTTCAATCACAAATAGTGATTATCTTCTCAAATGGGAGACTTTGCTGCTTCTCTTTGATATATACAGTACATCAGTAAACTTAAATACCTTTGGACTTTTGGTCAGACAAAACATGAATCGTCATTCATTCATTCACAATTTGTTATTAATTAATTAATTATTAATTAATTGAAAAAATACTCGAAAATGAAATTGATCGTTAGTTGCAGCCCTAAATCATCATCAGTATTTTGGAAGAGAGATGTAGCTTCTCCTTAAATGCCAGTGGACATGATATCTTAGGATAAACAACATGCTACATATGCTAAAGCTACTGTGGTGGGGTCATGTAGAAAGGGAAAAGTAATGTTGAGTGTCGCAAAGAATTCTGAAAAGCAACAATGAGTGCAGAAAAGTGCAGCAATAAAAGGGGAGAAAAGCGACAAGTGATGGTTAAAAGACTGGAAAACGTTTGGAATGGCTGTTGGGTCGAAGAGACAGAGGTGGAATGAGCTGGGACAAGTGGAGTGCAGGCAGCAAAACAATGAGAAGATGGTGAAAAGAAGAATGAAGGAAGTGGGAAGGGAGAGGTTGAGAGAGGATGATTCAGCAACAAGGGTGAAGGAGAAAAAGCGAGGGCAGGATGGATAGAGAGAGGTGATTGTGTGTTATTCTGTGGACACCATTCATTTACACATGGAATAAGAGGCTGGGGCTGGCCTATAAGCGCCTGAGCTGGTGGGGGCTAAAGTGAAATTGGCATTTTCAATTTGTTCCCTGACATGTCTGCCTTGGTCTTTTCACACATTCCTCTCACGCTCTCGCTCTCCTCCTTTCCACCCCCTCCTTTCTCTCTCTCTCTCTCTCTCATTATTCCTTCCCTTTACCTCTTTACAAACCTCCTCCCCCATCAATCTCAGTCGGACTTTCTCTCCCCTACCTCCATTCCCCACAGTCAAACAAGGAAATATGGAGCAGAGTCCTTTATCGCATATACCGAACATGTCCAGAGAAACATGTGCACACTGTACTATAAATATACATTCTGCACACGGGACAGTTTCCAAGAGACGGATGCCAGCGAATGCATCAAAGACGGATCGCATAGTCAATACAGGAAATAAAAAATGATAAATAAAAACACATGAAAGCGCAGGAAGATAAGACACTCACACTACAACACATATTTTGGAGGACAGCTATTATTTGTCTCCGCTGAAGTCCGAACATATGAACTTCTTCAATCTTTCCATCCCTCCTCCCCTCTCCCCCTTTCCCCCAGGAGACCACCCAGTCTGCCTGGGAACAAGAGCACTTCCTCACCGAGTAGAGATGGAGAGAACATATGACATATGAGTGTGTATATGCATGCAAGAGAATGAGAGGAAAGAGAAGGACATGCACTGGACACTGCACTGAGAACATGTGGAAAGAGTAAAAGAAAAGCAGCAAGAAGGAGATAAAGAGAAAAAGTGAGGGGCGTTATCCAGCTAAGGGCAGGATCATATTTGGCAATTGTTCAAGGTGTTTCGAAACTTTGCAACTATTCTCTTGATCAGGCTGGCTTTGCCATTAGAACATAGGAACACTAGACAACGTAAAGGCTTCGCACAGAAACAGCACAGTGTTGTAATGTAACAAAGTACAAATACTTCATCACTGTACTTAAGTAGAATTTTCACGTATATGTACTTTACTTCGTTATTCAGATTTCCCGGAAACTTTCACTTTTACTCCACTACTGTTTCCTAAATAAAATGTATACTTTTACTCCACTACATTTCCCCTAAGCATCTTAGTTACTCGTAACTACAAAATTAAATCAGAAGAAATGTGTTACACTGGAAAAAAGCAGGTTTGACGAATCATTACTCCTAGATTGCAAGTTAATGCACGCTCCATTCCAGGTGGTGACATAATGCCTGTTTGTTGCCAAGCGAAGAAAAAAAAAAAAAAAAAAATCTAAACATAGGCCAAAACTAAAAAAGAAGAGGAGGAAGCATAATAACTGATAGTGTCAGGGAAGCACCTGCTGCAGGCTCTGCCGCCAACGTAACAGACGATGACCACCCTGGCGACAGCGGTGAATGGGGTGAGGATGAAGATAACGTTACAAACCTTTGTCCATAAAGTTCATAATAAGTTTTTTTTAAGTACATTTAATATCAGAAAATTACTTTTGATACTTAATACAGTAAATATTAGATACTTTAAGACTTTTACTCAAGTAATATTCTAAAAAGTGACTTTAACGTCTACCAAAGCTATTTTCTGGGAAGATACTTGTGCTTTTACTCAAGCATTGCTTTCAAGTACTTTATACAAGGCTGCTCGAATCTGGAAGTGGTCAAACCCAAAACAGCAGCAGCAATAAAACTCCATTAAGCTATACTTTTATATGGACATTGAATCAAGTGACTGCTCGTTAAGAGAAAAGGTTAATTGTTTTGGTTGGCCAGAATGACAAAATCCAAACTATGCCAGCTCATATTCAATGTTGGACAGCCTCTCCTAGGACAGGACGCCACACAAGCCAAAACCAGAGCTAAAAGTTCCTCAGGTGGCAACTCACAAGACAAGACACTGAAATATTATTTGGGCATGTATGGATATTTGCTCAAAAGACAGGCAGTTAGTGAATATGTACAGTATTGAATGTGTTGGTGGTTTTTCCACAACCCATAAGTCTTTAATCATCCCGTCTCAACCTCGAACAACAGAAGCTTAAGGACAATTTTTTTCACACAATTCACTGCCAAATATGTGGTAAGTTGTATATTGTATCCATTTCTCTATTTCAGTGTCGTTAACTATGTCTTTTCTTGTTGCCCTGTTATATCCCCTCGGGAAGACAGGCTACAGTAAAGGACATGGGGTCAAGCTTCCTTCCACAGCCATCCCCGTTTCTCTGATGACCGGCCAATCAGAGCATGGCCTGATCCCCTCTGGATCACATGAGACGGGCCAATTCCGCTGATAGAGAAATAGATGATAGATGTGTGTGGACCTCTTAACCCCTGCTTTACACCCTGACAAGTCCCCTCTCTGAAACGCTGCACCACACACACTGGAGGTGTGGAGGTGCTGACAGCTAAAACAACACTGCCTGCCCTCTATCTTCCCTCTAAAAATCTGGGCGCCCAGATAGCTCAGTTAGTAGAGCAGGTGCCCATATATAGAGGTTTACTCCTCAACGCAGTGGCCCCGGGTTCGACTCCGACCTGTGGCCCTTTGCTGCATGTCGTTCCCCCTCTCTCTCCCCTTTCATTTCTTCAGCTGTCCTGTCAATAAAGGCCTAACAATGCCCAAAAAATAATTGTAAAAAAAAAAAAAAATGGGCGGGGTGTCGTTTAAAATATGGGGATGTTCCAATCCATGTTACAGGTATGTGTCTGTGTTTGCACATCGATCCTCAAAGGGAGAGGATGTATGTTCAGGGGGACATGGATCCGCTTGATTATGTACCTTCTCTCAACAACAAAAGCATGAATATTTAGTTAGGGAGAGGTGTTTATGTGCGTGTATGTGTGTTTAATGGGCAGTAGAGGGTGGGGGAGGCATAGGAAAGGTTAGGTTATGTTCCAAACTCATCTCCTCTCATTGCACCAAAGGCTTATTAAATTTTCATACTGAACCACCATGTTGCACAATGCACAGTTCAGGGAATACACACATGCAGCTTGGTACATGGTTTATTCACAGCACAGCAGATTCCAATATGATATGCAAAACATTAAGCAGGTTACTCTCAAATGGGCATAATTTGCATGTATGAAGAGGAGAGAAATATTTAAATAGAGCCACAAAAATCACTATGTTCTATATTTAGTGATTTACTCCCAATATTTGAAACAGTATAGAATGATAGTAACACTCCTTTTGTCTACAGCCTTTGACACGAGGAGACATAGAAGGCCCCAAAACAGACAGAAGGTGAGTGGAAAGACAAAAAGAAGGGTTTGTTGATGATAAGCATTCTTATTAATTTATTTAGTTTTTGATGCAAACATCAACAGACAATACACAGACAATTACAAAATACTGAAGCAACAGAGAGAAGACACAGATGAGAAGAGTGTTAATAAGTAAAATACAGAATTGACACTTCAGAGAGAAGAGTGATAGACAGATAAATAAATAAATAAATAAGAGTCCAGAAGAAACAGTGAAATGGAAAGAGGGAGACCAAGTAAATCACAAAAAAGTGTGAAATAATAATGGTAAGAATAAAGTAGGAACCTATGATTTCCGTGATGAGGAAAACGCGGACGGAATCAAGGAATCTACACATGAAAACGGAATTCTCTTACACACGCGGAATCAAATTTGCATATATTTTGTTGACATATTAAACAAACGATTTTTGTTTACTTCCTTCTCATTTTTCTGTTTAAAACAACAAGCGTAGAAAGGTCTCTACCTAAACAGTGGCCAAATGGCATTGTTAAACATGTTGCCTAGTAACCATACGTCCTCACGTTCACGTTGAGTTTGTTGCGTGGGGGAAAAAAATGTGGAAGCGGTGGCGAAAAAAATTAAGAAACTCTCAATTGACTGCTAAATACCGGGCTGAGCAATACCCCAGCGACTACTATGAATTAGAGCTGGGCGATATGGAAAAAATCTAATATCAGGATATTGTTGACCAAATACCTCAATATCGATATTGCGGCGATATTGTAGGGTCGACTATTGTTGCTTACAAAAAAATATTTACACAATGAGATTTTTGATAAATAATCATCATTAATGTGTATATAATAACTAAGTGGGTAAAGGCAAATAATAGAAAAGCTAGAACAGTCTGGTAAGTTAAAAAAATGACTAGGGCTGTGCTCAATTGAAGGAATTCGTAGTCGACTAACACTCATTCAATTGTATCGACTAGTCGATTAGTTGATTTAATCGACAGATCTGTAAATCTGAGTTTCTCCGCAAAGAGTCATGCAAAAGCACCACTTTAATTCTTGTGTTTACCAGAGATGTGCTCGTATGTTTCTTGGAAATAAGTCATTCAGCATGACTAATCGACTAAAGAAATCTTAGTAGACTAAGACCAAAACGATTAGTCGACTAATTGACTAAGAGGGGGCAGGCCTAAAAATTACATCACTTGTAATGCAGCCTTTAAAACCAGGGACAGATAAGACTTGTGTCACATCACGATATTATGATATCCCAAATCTAAGACGATATCCTGTCTTATATCACGATATCGATATAATATCGATATATTGCCCAGTTCTACTATGAATCTGGACAACAACTGTTTTGTAAGTTTTGTCAACATACTGGACCCGCAAAGACACATGTAACGACCATTTGAAATAAAAAGTTCATCTCAAGAACAAAACTAAATCCACAGCGGGCAAATCCCTCCAGGTTACCATTGAGGCAACGACAAAATCAATAGATGCAAGGCGTGAGTTTGTGGAAGATTTTGTTGCAATGTGTGCTGAAGCTGACATACTGCTTGAGAAAATGAAGAGGATATGTCCATTTCTTGTTGAACATTGCAAGCAGGGAGGCGCACTCCCAGAAAACGCCAGCAGCCTCAGGCAGACCCGCCTGCCGCGGGTCTTGGACCAGCACATGCAAAAACGTGCATGCAAGAGATCAGTGGAAAGAAAATCTTCGTTGCACGAAACCTCTGACAACCGAGATCGCAGTGTGCTCAACATTGTTATAGGTGAGCATCCAATTACCTTTTAGTTAGGTAATTTTGAATGTGCTTTGATGAATATATTAAAAAGCTGAATTGTGAGTTTGTGTCACTGAGTTTTTAAAGGTCAATACTGCTTAGAAGTGAAAAGAAAACAAGCAAATCCGAAAAATCCGGAAGGGCTAAAAATAAATCCGGAATTTGAAAAAAAATAACGGATTTCACATGGCCCTAATAAAGGCATAAAAGTAAGTGGAGAGACGTTGGCCCCACAACATTCTCTCAACAGAAAACTGCAGATGCAAACCAGCTGGATCTCTGTCAGTGAAAACTGACAGAGATCCAGGACTGGATTAGAGGATAGATGGATGGAGAATGAGGGGTGAAGGAGGGCAGGTATGAAGTAACAACAAGTACCTTCTGTGAGGGTCACAGCCTGATAATTAGTCATTTTGAAGGCGTGTGCAAGCTAAATGGCTAAAAATACCAAACTAGCCCAGGGCAAGCCCATACCTGGGATAAAACAGGTTACTCTCTTCCTCTTTCTTCCATCCCTAGCTTTCTTAAGGTGACAATGTTGGTTTAAAAAATTCTGACCTTACAGAACACATCTTTCAATCTAGATTATTTCAGATTTAAAATAGTTTTGTGACGCAGTTTTAACAAAAGTCGGGACAGTGCAAAAGCAAAGTAGAGGACACAGATGGAATGTTGGCCCATGTGAAATGTGTCTTGCCGGTCTACAGCAAACACAACAGTGCTCTTTTAGACACACACAAAACTTCCAGGCAGATATGGCCTCCTAATCAAGGATCAAGTAGTAATCCTTCCTATAGCTTAGCGTGTGTGTATGTGTGTATGTACTGTATGTGTGAGGTCAGGCGGCGTGGAATCAGCCCCGGCTCATAATAGGGGCCTGTTAGCCAGTGCTAATCGCTAATGCTAACAGGATTGGAGGATATGGCCGGACCCAGTTACCCAGCTTATCTCTTGGACACACACACACACACACAAGCACACACACTCACACACATACTTTCTTCAATGATGGAAAGAAAAAGAGAGAGGGGAGGGGGAGAAAAGTGCTGGCTTGAGGGAAAAATAATGCTGCCATAGCCAGTGTTTCTTATTTTCCAGCCTACGCATTAAGCTAGTGTAAGCTTACTAGACTTCTCCCCAGACAAAAGCCTGATTTTTGGTCATTTGCAGAAATGTCCATATTTTCAATATCCTCACCCTTCTCAGCGCATTCTTCTGGTGGCAATTCTTCTCTAGCAAAGTCCACTGCTCTGTCACACAACTGTTTTTTTGTTGTTGTTTTTTTTGCACCAACACCTGCGGTACATCTATTCACTCAACCACATTACTGCAGTACCGGACCATGCAACACACATGCAAACAAGAGGAGAAATTAAAGGATTGTCACTGATACATCTTTCACATCAATGACCAGGGTCGGACCAGGGTTATCTGACCCGTGTTCAACTCTTTTTTTTGTCAATTCAAACCAAGCCAGTCAACACGGGTTGATCCCTGGTCATGACAATTCAGATACGAGCTGGGTCCCAACCCGGGAGCGATGCATATGAATTACCTCACGTGCTGGAAATGGGTGGGGGGGTTTTACTGTCATAACAAGAGAACAGCCAACGTCACATACTCCAGTCCAGCTGTACACCACCAGAACTAGTGTTTTGTACTTGAATTCCTCATTGTATTGCAGGCTGCAAAGATGTTGAGCTGCAAGCTCAGGCATGAGAGAGAGAGAGAGAGAGAGAGAGAGAGAGAGAGAGAGAGACACGGAGAGATAAATAAAGCTTATTTTATGATTGTTTCACAGTGATTACATTCTAAAGTACATATAAATAACCATTTCAACAGATGATTTTGTGGAGACAGATGCTCTTAGTTTAATTCTCCTCCTCTGCATTTCACTCATTGCAGATGCAGCAGTAAACAAGAAAGTATCTCTAGTATCGATTTATGACCATTTTAGGACGAGGGGAGAATATTTCTCTTTGTTTGATAAGATTAAAAGTAAAGTTAGGCTTAGCTGTTGGCTTCCCGACTCATTTAAAAAAAGACAGAGAGAGATTTGCGAGAGCTGGCAGCCACACTGAACTGCCGGCTGCAGACGTGTGTCTCTCTGAGAGAGAGAGAGAGAGAGAGAGAGAGAGAGAGAGAGAGAGAGAGAGAGAGAGAGAGAGAGAGAGAGAGACGGTGCTTTGAATTAGAGAAATTAAATTTTATATTCTTATTTTCATACCTTACATTCCAAAGCACAGTGAGACAAAATGTATGTTGTTGGTTTGTCAACCAATGACAGTTTGTTCCGCCCCTGTTGTTAGCGACCCTGGTCGTGTGCCTTTCACATTGAAATCGACCTGTGTGTGACCCACCTCTCGACACGGCTCGCGAAGCCGAATCGGTCAAGGCGGCTTAACCCATTTCAAACACAAAGTCAACCCTGGTTGAGCCCTTGGTGTGAATGGGGTATGATTGAGCTACAAACTAAGATGAGACAGAACAATTCACACGTTCCCCCAGGTTGGGGTTGTTTGGAGTGGAGTATCTATGTATCTGTCTTTGCTAGCAATGGCGGCTAGCTATTGTTGCTAATTGATCAATTTATACTTATTATTATTACAAACAAAGAGATTCTGCTACTACTGAAAGGTGTGACAAATCATGTTTTGTGTGCCAGAGGATTTTCAGGAAGATCTACCCATCTCTTTTATTAGATACACTCCTTGATTAATATCACAGAGTTCCTGTCAAGTTCAAGTCATTAATAAAAGGGATACCAGCCAAATGCACTATTCACACTAACTCCTTGCACCTTTATTGTAATCTCTGATACTTTAATTTGCTAATCATGAAGCTGTTAATATTCTAATAAAAGGTTCTCATTCATTTGGTTATAAGCAAATGGAAATTGGCTCAATCATTGTTGATATCAATCAACTCTACTGTAGCATACCAGACATTCAATGAAGGTTATCATGCAAACAGTCTCTGTTTGAGGTGTCTGTCCGCAACTCACTGTATGGATTTAAAATGCAACCCGAATGCAGTCAGACAGAGAGACATGGAGGCAGGGAGGGGTCTCCACTCGGGTTTAACCATCCTCTCCGCTCCTCATGTCTCATCAGGCTAATAGCATGATACTCTCTTGCTATAACAATCACTTGTGCTGCTTCCCTCACCCATCAACCATCACACAGAACTGAACACGTTGAAGGGTGGAGTACTGCTATGAGAGAGAGAGATGATTTATTAGAGTAAAGGTTATAGATTGCAGAGATACAAGGAGAGAGACAGAAATGAGAAATAGATGACGAAAGTAAGGGGGAGGATGGGTGGAGAAGCTGGCATATGCTGATAGCTGAGCAGCAATTAATTCTTATTTATCCGGGACAGGAGCGTGGGAGCTGTGCTCTTCACCTGTCAGGGGAGGAGACGCAGCGAGCCAATGAGGGGACAGAGATGAAGAGGAAGGAGGTGGCTTGAGAGGAGGAGGAGGAGAAGGTAGAGATGGAGACAGGTAGATGACTCGGAGATAGGGAGGGGGCATGCTGGAGAATGAAGGAATGCATTAGTGGAAACTGAGGGCAGAGTGCAGCAAAGCACCTTCTCTCTCTCTTCCTTCCCTCACTTTCAGCTGCTTCATAGGAATGGATCGGAGAGCAGTCAGTGTAAACAGGAACAGACGGTTACCAAGTAAATGGGTATATTTGTGTGAGTATAACACATGACACCTCATTAAATTCTCACAAAATCCATGACACAAACAAATGCAATGTAGTGCCCCAAATCAAATCAAAATGGGATCAGTGCTGTCGAGGCATCACATGACTTGGGAACAAAGTAATGGAACAACGAATGGTCCTCAATCTGCAGCTCTCCAAAATAAATTCCAGTGAATTTGCACTTTCAATCCACCCGCACACTGAACACACACACACACACACACACACACACACACACACACAGTGTGCAAGCCAATTAAAACAGTGTCAGTGTGTACTGTGTGGCTGACTGCGGTGGCAGGTCTAGTGTTTATATCTCATTAGCCTGTGCCAGGCCATGCCAGACCAGGCTGTACCATGCTCCGCTGCGCCTACCCTCCACCGACCAGTGCCCAGGCCCTCATTAGCCTTGTCTCTGCCACCTTTAGAACTGTGTATGTGTGAATGTATGTGTATGTATTCAAAATGACAGGATTTTCTTTTAATATAAATTAACAATTTTTAGTTTTTACACTCAGTTACATCTTTTAACAAATCCCATGAACTTCAGTCTTCAATAAGTCAGATGAGAAGTTTGCATCAGCACTGTGCTTCATCTCACACGCACATGCGCACACACACACACACACACACACCACAAAAGGGTGTGTGACACTATTAAACCAGTGTGGTTTGTGGTAACCGCTCTCCCTGCAGACATGTTTGGCCTCTTCTCTGGACCTCTATTTGCTCTGTCTATTAAACCATTCATCTATCTATCCATCTTTCTTTTCCGCCATCCTTCTCTCACCTCCCATCGGAAAGGGAGCAGATTATTTGTCCTCCCTCTCCTCCAAACTCTCCCTCTGTATGGTCTCTTTGTACTCTTCCTCTTTCCCTCCACCTCCTCATCCATCTCTCTCTTGATGCTCCCTCTCTTTCTCCTGATATCTCTGCAGCCACACTTGCCTTTCTTTTGCTTTCCCTCCTCACCCCGCTGCCTTCTCTTTTCCTTCTCCAAATCTGTATGGCTGCTTTCCCCTTCTGCTGTCTTCCTGTGTGTGTATGAGTGTGGATGTGCATGGGCACACACTCACAGGAGCGTCCGTCTCTGCTGCCCGACTGCAATTCATCATCATTTTATCTGCCTTAATTGGATGCCATCAGGACCCCTGATACTTCCCATTTCTCCTTTAACAAACAGCTGCTCTCTCGGCACACAGAAGAATAACACACAGACACACATCCTATTCCAAACTACATTTTCTCCTTTTGCCCCAGTGTCTGCTTTTTTCTCATTGGTGAAGGAGTGAGAGAAAGAGGGTGACGGCGCGGCCAAGTTTATCAGACGGAAGGCAATGATGTAAGGCCCGCACTGATATTATCTGTCCTCACGTTCCTGCCCTACAGCAAAAAACAAGAAAGAGGGATAAAGAGGGAGAGAGAGAGGAGGAGGAAAATGGAGACACTAAAGTACAAATGGACAAACAACTAAGAACAGGGGGAGATAAAGGAACAAAGAGAGGCAAAGTCTCGAACACTTCAACTCTCTTCTCTCAACCTCGGACTTCAAACGACGCCCAGCAGGGCTCCGTCAGCTTCACTGACCTCAGAGTGCGGCCATTTGTATGTGAAAGCATTGTGTGTACATGTGTTTATTCGCTCCCATGCACCCTCTAGCGCTCTGAGCGCAGCTACCCAGCCCACAGCTCAGCATCTTATTGGCCTTTGCACCTTCACCTCAGCCTCTAATTGGCCCACACAAACCAGGATGCTGCCTGGGCCGGGTCAGAAAACCAAAAGGAACCAATGTAGACACCAGCATGTTGTTTTGGTTGCTGCTGACCGGAGTTAACTGCTACCATAAGGCCTGGGGGATGGCTCCGTATGTGTCACTGGTAATGTGGGCTTATTTGGCACTCAGAAATATGGGACTCTATTTTACAAAATGATCAGCGTTTTTCTCAAATTTACTTGCTATAGGACATTGGACAATCTGCCATTTCATCAACTTTCACAGGTTCCAAACATGTTGAATTATGTTTGGCTAAGTGAGTAAGGGAAAGTGTGGGAAGAACCATATTTTTCAAAATATAAACCTTTTAAAAGTTCAACACAGCAAAAATGTAGAGCTTTAAGCTAATTTAAAATCCTTACCTAAAAAACGTATGCAGTCTCAATACCTTGGATATTGTGTGGCCTACTTGTTTCCCGTCTCTGCTTGCTAAAACCAACCTTTCTCCGATACTGCATTCTTTCTCATGTCTTGTGATATGCTTGTTATTTCCCCTTTGGGATCAGTTGGGTATGTTCAGTAACCTTATACAGAAATATTATAGCATCAATATTTTTCCCCCATAAGCAGATATGGATAGTCAAGACCCAACAAGGTTAGTATGGAGCTGATGTTACACTATTGTATATCATGTGTGTCACATATACAGTAAATTATTGACAGCCTCCTGTTAGGCGATACTATATAAGAGCATTGAGTTATTACAGCCACTGTAAAAGGAATAAAGTATAGGAAACTCGAGTTTAAACGTGATCCGACGTTGGATATCGTGAATATCCTGTGAATAGTTTTCTTCTTTTGGATAGTGTGATATTGTATGAAAGAGAGGAGAATGACTTTTGACCTCAGGGGAGACTTTTGAGCTGATTTTCTCCCTCACACCCTCTCTTCTCTCCCCACACCCTCTTTTCCTAGTCTATCTTGTCTCCTCTCATCTCCATTTTTTTGCCGTTTCCACTAACTAGTATTACGTCTCTTCTTGACTTTTTTTCCCCATCCTTCTTTCCTTGACGCCTCTGCATTTATCCTTTCCTCTGTCCTCTCCACCTCTCTTTCCCACTCCTTTCCGTTATTACTTTATAGGAATTCTTGCCACAGCTCTCTTGTTTCTGCCCTTGTCCTCATCTTTCCTACAAGTGAGTATGTCAGTTTGACACAGTGGTAAACACTCTGTGTATCTCAAACAAAAGGCTAAACTGTGGATTAGCACCCCTGTGTTTATCCCATTGATTAGCAACCCCCCCCCAACAGTCTTCTTGCAGTGGTATAATGAAACTGCAAAGCCAAACACACACATACACAGCTATCCCGGGATCCATAGCCAGAGGCATATTGAAGGATGCACATGTGCACAAACGCACAGACACTGATTAACCCCCATCCCCGTAGCCATGAACCAAGGCAGCAGTGTGTACGCAGCATAACAGATGAAGTCTATTTCTACTGCAGAGCCATACATGATTCATGGAGTTGGTGCTGAACACTGTCAAAGTAGGAACAAACATGGAGGGGTGCGTGTAAAAAGTAGAGATAAAGGTCTATAAACGGATAAACTAATATTTAAGACCCTCATTCTTTTGAAATACTGCTCCAGAGTTATAATAAGACTCTCATTCTAATAATTCATGACTCACAATTACACTCATAAGCTCAGGCCTGCATGAATTATGCCTTAATGGCAAGTTCATGCAGCTGGCACCTTTTTCATCCACTGAATTTAACTACGGCCTCATGTAGACTCGATGCAAGTCAAGTTGGCACAGCTAATTGCTAACAAGGGCTAAGCGCTGACAGCCCAAGGCTAATTGCTGCTAGCATGTCTGCTTTGTGGACATCAAATGGAGAAATTCAGCTTTTGGCTGGGGCTGGGCTATGCAGCTGATTAGCACTGGCCTTGCAACAATAAACAGTCAATAAAGTGACATCTCTGTGGAGAGACAACCCTATCGCTAGCTAATTAGCCCTGCCTTCACAAACAACTTACTAGCGTGTGCCATCACCTGAAGACTGGCAGTCGATACAGACAGAATCAAATGTTGTGTTAGCAGTCACAGTGGCTACCCAGCCAGCTTGACAGCTAAACGGAGACTGCTGCTAGTGCTGTATACGTGTCTGCTAATATCTATAGGACTGCATATACTTGTGTGTTATGGCAAGGTGTAGCTTATAGAGAGGCGGTAAAGTTCTTCAAGGTGCTACAGCTCATTAGCCAGACATGACGACTTCTAGATGTTTCTACTTTATTTGAATCTGTCAAAGATTTTCTTCCATATGCGACATGTTGTGGTGACACACCCTCATCTAAAACAAAATTAGTAGCAGCAGCTCAAATCTCATGTCAGCTTTGTTGCATTGCTTTATAAGTGTAGATAGAAATAGACAGGGACAGGCAAGCGGCAAAAATGAGTGTATGAGAGACGAGAGAGATGCAGTGAGGAAAGTAGGGTGTAGCAGAAAGAAGAAAGTATGACAGACAGAGGGAGGGGGAGAGCCAGAGAGAAAGATGAGCTCTACAGGCAGAGAGAGGAAGGGAGAGAAAGAGGTATAGAGTCGAGGTGTAAACATGATCAATCCGCTCCCAACTAGGTTCAGAGACAGACTTCCTCTTCACATTTTCAGCCTCAGTGAAGCACATCGCTGGCTACCTCTTATCTGTCACGGTAGTTGAAGTCTCACAAACATATACACACACACACACATATATATATATATACACCACCATATTTCAACACACAGAACAGGCATATACCCACATCCACAAACTCTGTAAATCCAGTCAGACACACACAAATTCTTATTAGAAAACTTCTGCAAAAAACATCCTTGAGAACACTTTAATCTGGCACACACCACTCATCCCTACTAGCTAAAGCCACAAATACATTAAAAAAAAATCATAGAAGCACAGAACTAAACTATGATGGCTAACACTGATTCACACTCGATCAATGATATAAATTATGTATCTCATGAACCATGATGATGTGTCATAATTTCAACCAGTACACAGGCTACCTAGGAAAATTCAATGAAGCGTGCTTAAATTCAAATAATGTCTATGTGAACTCTGACATCAATATCTATTTGCCAACCATCAGTTGAATGTGGGAAGATCAGCGCTGGATCATTTATCTAGATTGGGTCCAATCCAGTGTCCAAGTGGCGCATGGTGATCTATCAGGACAATAAGCATGTTAGTGTCCAAAGTGTTAGTGGTCATTAGTTGTAGGAGGCCATTATTTAAACCCTGGCCGAGTCAATGTCCTTACTAGGACCATGATTTAGTAACCTAGTTGCATTGATTACTGGAAGAGAAATAGTACTAAATGGCTATGCTTTTAGTCGATACAAAATCGAAAGTATCACTTGTGATTAGGGTTGGGTATCGTTTGGATTTTTACGATTCCGAACCGGTACTTTTAAAACAATTCCGATTCCTAAACCAATTCTTGAAAAACTGAAAAATGACATCAAAGATGTAATATGTTTACTAGCGATCACATGCAGTGAATGGTTAATATGATTTTACGTCCATTCTGGTGAGCCCAGAGGGAAAATATGGCATTTTAAAAGTAGCCTACATTTACGGTAGCTAGCTAACGGTAGACTACAGAGAAAGTGTAATATTTTTACATCTGTTTCAGAGCGACAATAGGGAGAATATTTCAGTCGACACATTTGCGTTCTAATCCGGTCTGATTCCTACTGGTTGCGTAAAAAACGGTTCCATAGTGGAACCGGGTTTCGGTATCCAACCCTACTTGCGATCTAGTCTATAC
>NC_135858.1:8990882-9028382 GCF_031162955.1 Sander vitreus
TGACACTTCAGAAGGACCAACAAGGGAGGAAGAGAGGGTAGTGTACGTATGTGTGTGTAGTTTAGAAAAAGGTGTTTTTTGAAATGTGTATGTATGTGTACTAGGGGTGGAACGGTACATGTATTGTTATTGAACCAAAACGGTACGGGCGTCACGGTTCGGAGCATGAATTTACACGGAGAATACACGGTATAAAAATAAAGCTTGCGTGCAAATTAACTAATGTAATGCAGAACTAATGTAATGGGGAACTACTGTTAGATACGCTGATTCTTTAGGGACACCTAATCTGTAGCCCCGCCTTAGCTCTGAAGCAGTGAGTCAGATAGCAGCACTAAGGACTAGTATGGCGAGTTAAGGTCCAGACACACAAAGCCGATAATCGGCCGTCGGACAGTCTGGAGAGGTCAGTGACTCGAGTCTGTTCGGTGTGTTCGGTGCCGTTGTCCTGCATGGACAACAATAGGCAACTGCATGGCCTATTTCTCGCTTAAAATTTTTCAGAGACACGTTTCGGTGAACTATTTTAGTACAATATGAGATCGTATTCTGAACAAGCCGCCATAACAGTTGGTCTTTGAATTTCCGGAGAAACCAGACCCACGTGACGCGTTCGTCCAATCAGCTGCCGGTTTTCATTTTTTGGGCGACAATACAGATTAGTGCTGCCTGCTGTTATGGAGACGTATTACGTCTCATCGCTTTGGTGTGTTCCGAGGCACTTTTTTGACCAAGTCGGGGAGACTGATCAGTCCAACTGCCTTTTCTTCCGAGGGTCAGCCGTAGAGGACCCGCCGGCCTCTAAAGTCAGTAACAGTACAGGCGAGAGAGTGGTGGATAAGACGAGGACTGTGTGTCGGCGTTGTTCAGCAGTTGTTGGGTATGCGAGTTGAAATACATCTAACATGCTAACGCATATTCAACGCCATCACCCAGAGAAGAAGCCACAAACTGTATCCAAGAACACTTAAATCAGAGTAAATTACGTTATATTAGACACAGACTGCTGTTGTAGATTAGTATTAACATTTCCAGCGTCGCGGCTCCGAACCATAACGTTAGTTGGGACAGACGCCTTGTTTCTTCAGGCTAACTATATTAGCTTTAGCCAGGCAGGGAGCAGCTTTCTGCGGTGAAAAATGCCAGGGAGACATTGTGATAACGTTGCATTAATCGGGTCTTTGCAGAGAACAGAGATGCTGTATTTTGTTTACAAGTTACAGATGGAGTCTGGAGATGATGTGGGGTACTTATTGTTTACTGTTTACATCTTACTTTACAGTTAGCTCAGGGAGACTATGACACTAGGTGGTACAGCCTGAGACATGCACAATAAAAAAAAAAAATTGCCTTCTGCATTTTTGTTTTGCTTTTCCCTCCATCGGTACCCAACCGAACCGTGATGTCTGAACTGAGGTATGAACCGAACCGTGACTTCTGTGTACTGTTCCACCACTAATGTGTACGTACTACATCGGTGGGATAGGGGTGTGTGCCGTAAATGGTTCAGGGATGGTTGCAGGTATTAAGTGAGCTGGGTTAAGGTTAGTTTATTTATTAATTAGTTAAATGTCCAATAGCAATTTAACAGACGGATTTTTGCACAGAACAGCGGCTTGCTTCATTATAAGGTTCACTTTGTCTCCTATAACCAGTATGAGCCTTTTATAGTAAAGGGGGTACATGTGTGCGTGAACTGGAAATGATGCGTGAAGGAATGCACGCCACAGATGGCTTCTCCGCACTAGAACACGGCACAAAAACATCTGCTCTATTTTGAGACTTTGATCACAGTCTTTGCATTCTGACATCTTCATAAGCATTGTAACACCAACAGATGAGGACACTGTAGCAGAAAACTGACTGCCTTTGTCAAATTTAAAATTAGTGTTTCTTAGCACACAAACAAACACTCGAATATGTGTGTATATGTTACAAAGGGTGTGTTTATGATGGCAGATGTCCAAGTCTCCAACTACTGTTCAAAGCCAAGTACCCAGAGGGCTTTCCTTACCTCTCCATGTTTGTTTTCCCTCAAAGGCCGCTGTTACCTTTGCTGCCTAAGGCTAGTGACGCTGTTCCCATTTGTTAACAGTAAAGGCATATATAATTATGTAGATTATTAAGATGTATTGTACATATTACGTCAGTGAAAAAGTTATGCATACAGAAGAGGAAATATTTTCTACAGACAAAAATCAGCCAAACCATTATTCCTAACAAAAGTATTCTTACAATGCTTGACCTATATTTCTTTACATCTTAGTGCCGACACCCAGATGCCAGTTTCGATTGATTGTCGCCATGAGCTTTCTCAAAGCAGAGCAGCTGCCATTCTAGGTCAAGCCTGTTCTAAAATATGCCTTCCTTCATTTTCAATGCACTCTGATGTGTACTGCACCAACTTGTTCCCCACCAAATGGTGAAAAAGTATAAGAAAAGAATTAATAAAACAAGTGTTTAGCGGGCAGATGAGATAATCTCTACTCGCAAATGAGCAAAACACCTTTTAACATTCGCCAAGAGCTGATAATGAGACAGTCGGCAGGCTGGTGTGCGTGTGTGTGTATGCAGATATGTAGCAGGTGAGCGATTAGAATCAAGACATACTGTAGATGGGGTTGGGTGGAGGGGGTGCGAGGGATTGGAGGATGAAGACGAAAAGCAAGTACGGGATGCTATATAAATAAATAAATGAATTAAAAAGCCAAAAGAGTTCTGAAGGCCTTGACGTAGCCTGACAAGATATAAATTAATAAGGCTCCAAAAACACTGCGCATATGTAATGAGTCGGGTGTCTGGACATTTTTAAGACCCCCCCTTCAAGTCCATCTATAATTAATTAGCTGCCTCTGTGATGGGGGGACTACAGATCAGGGAGAAGAAAAAATAACACACTAAATAATGAAGTAAAGCGATACGGGGAGCCCAAGGGAGAGATGAGATGGCATGGGTGGCCACAGAGGAACGAAGGGGGAACACTGGTACAAATAAGAGGGACAGTGTGAGAGTTTGTGTGTGTGTGTGTGTGTGTGTGTGTGTGTGTGTGTGTGTGTGTGTGTGTGTGTCTCTGTGTGTGAGTGTGTCACACAGGGGTCTAACAAAGGGGTATATGAAGAGTGTTGAATGCCTGTCGACGTGCCCCCAGGCCTTGTGACAGAGGTCTCACATAGGAAACCAAAGAGCCGTCTGTAACCTTGAACTAAAGAGCCCCATCTACTCCTTGATACAATCCACTATACATTAATATTATATTACAATATGTGGCATTTGGTGGATCCTTTTATTCAAAGTAACGTACATGACATGGTGTGTTTTGGCTGTGTGAAACTCCAGTGGTAATGAAGCCTCTAACCTTTGTAATGACTTCCAGTGAACTAATAAATAATAGTGGGCAAAAAAAAACAACAATATGATAATCATATAAAATACAATTAAACTGTTTTTGCATCACAATTGTGCCGCTTTCTGGCCACCGGAAAAACACATATAAACACACAAACCAAAAAGGAGTTTTTCTCCTTCCACCAGCCATTTGTGCATCCTTTTGCATAGGAATGTAAAAACATACAACATGATCGCGAATTCAGACAGTGTCGTGTAGTAATTTGAAAAAGATACTATGCTACTAAATATGATGGCATCAATGACAAATTATTTGAGTTTTTGATGGGTTGCCACAAAATAGACATTCATTGTAAAATATTGAAATGATTTTAGAAATGCTTTCACAGTGCAAAAGTGTTTTTGTTTTTTTACAGTTCAAGACCATGAGTCTTATTACAGCCTAAGTTTGTTCCATCCATTTAAATGTTTCATTATTTTCCATAATTAAGCTGTTTTTTTTAAACTAAAATAGACAAAAAATGGTTTTAGATGAGAAGAATCAGAAAAATAGCATATATTGTGATAAAGTACATGATGTGGACATTTTTATTTTCAACCATATCATCAATGGAAGTCTGCTTCCAAATCATTTCTCAATTAATATAAGCAATGTTATATCACGTCATGGCATGTCATACATCACAATGTCAAAGCTAGGACCACATATTCCCTCCTCTTCCATGTACCAGCTGGCCAACAGCCATGCGTTTGTTTCAGCATGTGTTTGTGTGTACTTCTTTGGGACTCGCACCAGCCACAGAGAGGAGAGGAACGATACACAAAAGCCTACCCATTAGATCAGTGGTAATAGAGATTAGAAGGAGTGTATGTAGGTATGTCTATGTAAAATATAGGTTAAAATCTACAAGCTATTGTACATACATCATTTTATGTAAAACCGAATACAAGTGTGCAATTACTATAAAAAGTGATATCTACACAAGCTGCAGGGTGTGGTACATATATGGAAGCATGTGTGTGAGACAAATTGTGTGTGTATGTGCATGCAAAGTTGAGGCAGGCTCATTAGCAGGCAGAAACCAGAAAGATGTTCTGTGACCAACCAGACACAAACCAGTGAAGGGGGAGAGAGAGGTAGGGTGGGGGAGTTGTTGCTGCCTTAATAAGGCAGCAACATGTAGAACAGTGCAGGGGCGATGGAAGCGAAGAAGAAAAGGGACTTTGAACCTTGAAAGGGACTGTGAGATTGTCCGCCCACGTCCTTCGTTTCCTAGCAGAGTGGTGATGCACAGACGAAGAGATGGAGAGAGACAGAGAGCGAGCGCGAGAGAGAGAGAGAGAGAGAGAGAGAGAGAGAGAGAGAGAGAGAGAGAGAGAGAGAGAGAAAGAGATGAGGAGGAAATGGGAAAAGTGTGTGCAGAGGAACGAGGGAGCGCAGAAAGGAAGGTCTGAATTAAAGCGAGATGCAGGGGAAGGTGTGACATGAATGTTATTCAGCGTGGATTATCAAAGTCTCACAGAGCAAGAGCTCAACTGAATCTACCTACATATATGTTTCTTCTATACATACATACACTCTGTGCTTTAATGTACCACCAGGCACACATACATCTTGATTTCATCTCCTAATCCCTTATCCTTGACATACAAGCAAGCTGCCATCCCTACACACTTTATCCCCTCGACATACACGGCATAGTATGCAATAAAACAATGAAAAACAGGATATTTTTTTCAGAGGGTCTTCTTTTTTCTCCTCATGCATTTTCATACTGTGTATTTGTGTGCGTGTGTGTGTGTGTGTGTGTGTGTGTGTGTGTGTGTGTGTGTGTGTGTGTGTGTGTGTGTGTGTGTGTGTGTGTGTGTGTGTGGGGGGGGGGGGGGTGTTTGCCTGGCACCCTGTTATCATTCTAACCCAGATATGTCAGCAGCGATCAAACCTTGTGCTTTTCAGCTTTTCAAAGACAAACCTTGATTTCAGAGGTAGATTCACTCTCCTGTGTGCTGCTGATGGCTCTTCTCTACACAGTTTCAGCACAGTGTTTCAGTACTAAGACTAAATTCACTAAAACTGTGAATTTTGTAATCAAAAAGAAGTGGACACACCAAAATGATCTAAACTCACATTTAGTATGCAGCTTTGCTTTACAATTAAAGGGTTACTTTGCCATTTTTTTTTATTCAGCTCTTTGCCATGTTTAGGTGGGCAGTGTGTTTAGATGAAAGGTGTTTGGCTTCCCTCTGTGGCGCCAATGCACGGAGTAGCGGAGGTCTGCTGAGAGCCACAGGATGACGCGAAACAAGGCATTTCGGCGGACCTCCGTGAGGCATTTCGCGTCATCCAGCGAATCTCGACAGACCTCCACTGCTCTGCTCCGTGGGGAGCTCTGTGAACTGTGAACATTTAGCTGCAGTATTCCTTCAGAAAAAGAACATAAACCAAATGAATGAGCCCAGAACCACAGATTTGTGTAACTGAGAAAACAAACAATAGCACAGAAGTTTCAGTTTCTCCAGGTCACAAACAATGACCTGTGCCACAATCTACCCCACTGTGCTAAGCACATAATGCTTCATTCACACTTCACAGTCTGTTTAAGACACTGCTCGTAACTAAATAACCTACTTCTGACAAGATGTACCTAAACTAAGCTATGATACATAAATTGGCAACATAAAATTACGTGTCAAAATGTACTCAAAGTACAAGTTGTATGATGCAATATCAGTGAATAAAACTATTGCCAGGCTTATTTTTAGGTGAAACCATACAATCCAATGCATTTTCCGGCAGAGAAAGGCCAAGTCAACAACCCAGCTTTAGTGTCTCGTCTGCAGGAAGTAACAATGCCGTCAGCCACCAGGAGGCAAATAGGCTAAATATAAGAAAATGAATAAAAAAAAAAAATGGTTTTCTTTCTGGATCTGTGAGGTGCTTTGCATTTTAATATAATACTAAGCCGTCATGTGGTGGTAAAAATAAGCCCATTTTACGGTCTTTAAGGCATTGAATTCAGACTATATGACAACCCGGTGATACGCAGCTCTCCACTGGCACCTGTGTCCATCTCCAAGTCTCCAAAGCTTGCATGTAGTGAATCGCTGACCATCTTGGCTTTCCCTGGGAGTGCAATTGTGTCAGTTAAATGGAGGATGGAATAAAAATCAGTGCAGGCCACTTTACTAAACCAGTATGGTGAAAAGCCCAACATGACAGAGACAGTTAGCTGCTATTGTGAGATTGGACGACACAGCAAGGTGTAGGTCCTGTCGTCCCCCCCCACCACCACCACCTTCCACTCTTTCTCTCCATCCCAGCAGGCGGTCGCTGTTTCTCAATCACACACTCCCCCCGTCTCTGCTCTGCCTGCACTTTTGAGTTTGGTTTTCCTTCAGCTCACTTTGCAGTGTTATTCATCTGTCTCCAACTGCTGAAATCTCTTTCTCTCAGTGACTATGCATTTAGCTCTTCCTCTCTCTGACACACACAAGGGTTGATGGCGAAAATGCAATATTAATCTGTGTTCACCATTAGCTTGGCTGACTGTGAGAGCTGCGAAAATGAAGATTTAATATAGCCTGAATAAATAAACCACCGAGACCTCACTGAAACATAGACACACGCTCGCAAAGACACAAACACTAAAACACGGCATGGCCCACAAACCTCTGTGCATCCATCATGTCAACATATTCCTGTGTGGGCCTGTGTGCTTGTGAATCTTTGCTTTGGGTTAGCTCTTCATTAAGCTCTCGCTGATCTTGTATTCATCGCTGCAGCCAGCATGTTGGCAAAGCTGGGGTGATACTCACTGCATCAGTGGGCCTTGCCGGGTGGCATAGGATTACATCAAGGAGAGAATAACCTAGCAGCAATGTTGCCCCTAACACTTTGCGTTTGCCTGTGCTGAGCTCAACTGCTTCACATTTTCTCAATGTCATATACGGATTAACACTTTTAAACTAATTAGACCAAGAAAGTGTCCTTTGAATCTGCATAAACTTAACACTTAAAGCAAGCTGCATTTGCTAAACTCCACCCTCTTCCATAAATATAACTGTGCCGTCCTTGTGTAGTTGTCCACTAAGCACACTTCTTAGGGTATGACAGGCTGGCCTCTCCACAGTGTCTCCCAGCCGCCCTCCCTGCCTTCTGTTGGTAACGGATTGATGCATGATGTGAGGATGCTTCAACTGTAAGTGAGGGAATTTTAGGGAAAGCTTCTGAAAAAAACATGGGAAGAGCTGTATAAGCTGTGGGACAGTGAGGCTAAAAATAGCCACAGAGAGAAGGAGAGATGAAACATCTGCATGCATATGTGACAGACTGTGCATGTGCTAGCCTCCGAACACATCTGTGTGTGAGTGCACACAAGGGACAACATTCAAATAGTTCCTGCCTTTTCCTTTCCCTGATACAAACAGTATGATTGTGTGGGAAGTACACACACGCAGGAGCAGAGCGTGACTGAGGGGCTGAATTACATTACCACTACTCAACAAAAAAAAAAACTAAAAACGCTTACACTTCCTCAATTCACTCCATTGTTCTCTACAGACAAATTAGAGGGATGTACAAGAGAGTTTGCCAAAACACCTGATACAATCCCACTTTGATTTCCCCAAGGTGGAAATGTGATTAGTGACTCATGGACAAGTCGGGGATGGTTGTCAGAAGCAGCTAAAGCAGGTGCCCCTCTATCAAACCAAGGGTTGAACGATGGACGATCATGGCCCGACTAAGACCCATCTGGCAAAGAAGGGATGTGGTTACTTCACCCTGTCGCCTCCACTTCCTGTCCATGTTCCCTCAATTTCTCTCCCTCCCTCCCTTCCTTTCAACCTTGGAGTGCATTTGGAAAATAAACTGCGTCACTCTGGACGTAATATGCCGCTTGTTACAGCCAGCGTTGCCTCCCTGTCCTTGTCTTTCTTGTTTCTTTCTTTACTTTTTTTCTTCCCTTCTCTCTCTGTTGACATCTGGTCTCAATTACAGCACCTCTGTCTGTCTTTGGTTTGTCCTCGTGAAATAAATGAAAAACTGGAAAGACTGCATTGTTTCGGAGAACTGCATGGGGGATATTGCATCCCACCTCCACCCATTTCCTCATTTGTTCCCTCTTTCCAATATTGTTTATATTAAATATGGCTTAGGCATGTGCCCTTTTAATATTAGGCAGAAACATGTGTTCCACATAGATGTGTTTGTGCTTGTGTTTGTGTTTATGTGTGCCCAGCTACAGCATGAGCTACAAAATGCATTTAGGCGGAGAGGAAATAAATTGACAAAAAAATAGAAAAGAAGATCAAACGAGCAAGTTGTGTATGGTGATAGATGAGGCACGGGCAGAAAAGATGAAGACAGAAAGATGGTGGAAGAGAGAAAGACAGATGGACAAAAATGGAGTCTGTGGAAAAAATAAATATGGACAAAATAAAGGGTGGTGATGAGGTGAGTAGACTATTACTAACTGATAAAGACACCAGGAGGTAGAGAGGGAAGGAGAAAAAGGGAAATGGGTGGATATTATTCAACCACTCACCCTCTCCACCCTCCCCCCTTCAGCCCTGTGCTGCTGGTTGTGCTTTGTCCTGATAAGAACCAGTGACAGTCACATACACACACACACACACACACACACACACACACGCTAAAGCAGTATATAGACAAACACAAGCATATATCCGTGCACACAGCGCGGCCCCTCAAGCGGCATTGACCTACAATCTCTGGAGTGTGTGTGTGTCTGTGTGTTTTCTGTGTGTGTGTGTGTGTGTGTGTGTGTGTGTGTGTGTGTGTGTATTCTGCTCAGTACCAGCCAGGGTAAACACAGTGTGCCAGAATGTCACAGACCGGGGCCTTCACACCTCCATCACAAATAACCCTTTCAGCCATAGAGAAGGGAGGGGGGGGGAAGAGAGAGAGAGAGAGAGAGAGAGAGAGAGAGAGAGAGAGAGAGAGAGAGAGAGAGAGAGTAAGCATGTGTTTCTGTGACTATTTAAGAATGTGTGGGTAGGCTGTATGCTGTGCTGTAAGTGTATGTGTATGTGTTTGGTTAAGGGTGTGAGAGAAAGACAGCGCTTGAGAAAATATATTCATGCGTATTGTTATGCTTTGCTCCGAGTGTAGCCTATATCGAGCTTCTCTTATTAATTCAGCGTCTAGGGACAATGTGTCATATACTTACATTACATTTGAGTAATTGGCAACAGACATTGGAGCTTGAGTGTGAATACATGAGTGTGTCTACCAGCAAAACTGCGGTGATGCTTTGATACACATACATGCTTATCTGTACTGTGTGCCTGAAGTTTATATGGATGTTAAAGTGTATTAAAAAAAAGAATGGTTCACCATTATTTGCTTTTTGCCAAAAGTTAGATGAGAGAATTGATACCACTCATTTCTGTTGGGTAAATATGAAGCTAAAGCAAGCAACTAGTTAGCTTAGCATAAAGACTGATGACAGGAGGAAACAGATAGCCTGGGTCTGTTCAAAGGCAACACAATCCACCTACGAGCACATCTGAAGCTCACTAATTACCACGTTCTATCTCTAACTCTCAGCAAGTATGCGAATAAGCGTATTTCCCAAAACGTCAAACTATTGCTTTAAAAGTGTTAATTCACACAACTACACAAGGAGGAGAAAGACAGTGGAAGAGCGAGAAGGGAATTAGTGGGAGGGTGACATTGTTTAACCCATGGTGCAACCATGCAGAGAGGGGACAGAAGGACGACTAGGAGTGGAAGGTGTTGAATTTATAAAAGAGTGAAAAATTCATCACTGGAGGCACACATTCCACGGCACACAGACATGGAGGACACTGATGAGGAAGCTACTATGACTGAATAGATGTACAGAAACAGAATGCTTTAAAATAAAGTCCAGGACAGCATAATGTTTATAACGGCTACATCCTGACAAAAAGGGGTGTTTAAACATAAATGCAAACCACTAAACCACATCAATATTTTGTACGGGATGCCCATCATTTTCGTCAGTCTGGACCTAACCCACAATAAGCAATACCAGCATTGTTTAAAAAGTAAGTGAGAAAAAGGTTTGAAGTTAAAACTCATAATGACAAATAAAAGAAGTGGAGCAAAGAAAGAGCGAGAAATTAAATTGGGAAATGGTAAAATGTGACAACCAGAAAGTTTAGGGAAAAGGTCTGTGCCCACAAATCTCAATCAAGTTAACCGCTGCCTTGATTACTCGAGTGAGACTAAGCCTTGCTTTGCAGCAAAACAAACACGTAAGCATGTCTTAACATAGCTGAGCCCAACCACCCTGAACCTTGCCTGGCACTCATCAAGGCTTTGGCTCAGAATAGCACTTTCTCTTTAGGGTTATGGAAAGAGAAAAAAATGACAGCAGGAGAAGCAGAAAGAAGTGGAGAAAATTGGAGGAAGAAATGGCAATCACGTTCCTTAATTTAAAAAAAAGAAAAAAATATACCTGAAATCTGAACAAAGGAAAAACACAGCATGGAGACATGCCTTCCTTCTTTCACTCTAGCCCAGGGGTCTTCAACGTTTTTTTAAGCCAAGGACCCCTTAACTGAAAGAGAGTCAGAGCAGGGACCCCCTACTACATATATTGTATCAAATGAAGTTGCATATTAAACAGGGCCTACAATAAGGTGTAGGGTGGCCTAAAGCCTTTATACCTTTTTTGCATGGAATACTAAGCTATTAAAATAGCCTAACAATTGTTGGCATGATTTTGTAAATCATGTTTTAATGTTAAACATACATGTAGCACAATGAATCCTTAGGATGAACTGCATCTGTGGATGGCCTTAGTGCCTACTTTACATATGGGCCAGTAAGCAGTGGGGATTTATATTTGCTAATAATATGTTGGATTCATGTTAAGACTTTTTCATTTTTGAAATAAAACTTTCACAAATTAACAATAATTTGGAGGCCCCCCTGCACTGACTCCGAGGACCCCCTAGGGGCCCCGGACCCCCTGTTGAAGATCCCTGCTCTAACCTTCCTCTCCAGCTTTTTTTGTAACTCTTACTCCTCTCCTGCAATTCTCCGCCCGGTCGCTCCTCAATTCAAAAATTAGTTTGTTGTGCCATTGGAGGCATTGTTGATTCATGCATATTTGATTTGGAAATGTCACTCATTATATTTACTTCCTCCCCGCTTACTCTGTCTATCCATTTCTTTTTCTTTCTTTCTTCCCTATCTTGACACAGTCTGTTCACTAAAACAAACAACACTTTTACTCCTTGGTTGGCGTATTTAATATTTTTTTTGTTGGATCTTATTTCTTGAACTTATTTTTATTTATTTATTTATTTTTTTTACCTGACAATCACAAAAAATTTATCCCATACAATGTAATTTGGTCAAACAAATTACAGATGGACAAGACAGTGCTGGTTGTGCGAGAGGGAGAACATAACATAAAGCGGGGGGAATCCTTGTCGACAACACACCAATCCACTGGGTTGCCATGGAAACACAAGGTTCAGATACTGTTGGAGACACAAGTGAAACACTTGAAGAGGAAAAGAATTTAAGGATGGAGTGGAGAAAATGATTGATGTTCAACTGTCAAATGTTTATTATAACCAGAATGAGGACACTGGTGTTTTTTTTTGTGTTTGGTGTCTATTCATTTCTAAGGTTTTAGCATTTTTGTAATGCTAGTAAAGAAATGGAAGAATAAATAGTGGAGCAAGGGGAGAGAGAGGGTGGATCATGTTGGTATAAGAAAGTGAATTGCAGACATTCAAAGTTCAGCTTTTAACCTTGGTCTTAGTCCCTTATAAGAACTTGGACATTTGAACAGCTGGTCCTATATTTTCTCTTCCCTCGGTCTACTCGATACAACACCACTCAGACCGCACAGAGTCAGACGTGAGGAGCAGCCACCTCTCAACCCTGTGTGAAAACGTCTATCTGGCCTTTGATCACAGTCTGAAAATGTGTTCTATTTAATCCTGTCGACTGTGGTCTTCTGCAGGAGGGAGCAGCAAAGGTCTGAGTGAAATGTCTGCTATCAGGAGAGTCGATTGCACTCTTATGTTAAACACCGCTATTTGTCTTCAGAGTTGAGCTACAGCACAGCAAAAAGAATCGTTTAAGGTCTAAATTAAAAGTGCAAGCATATGTGCACACATACATCCCTGATAGCATGGCAACCATTCTGACTCTACCAGTAAAGTGTTAAGGAAGAGAGGCACATTTCTGTCCTCGTTCTCCTTTCTTTGACTATAATCCACACACAAGGTGAAAAAAAAGAAGGATGAGGAAAAAATGGGGTGACTGAGCATCAAAGTAGTGAGGGATGGGGTGGAGAGAGAGAGATGGGAGAGGAGAAGGATAAGTCTAGCCTACAGGAAGAGCTGTACTTGTTGGGGCATTGAGAGCAAAACGAATGGATATGGCAGCTAGCAGAAGGATGATGAATGACTGTGTATGTGTATGTGCATGTGCGTGCGTGTGTGCGTGCGTGCGTGCGTGCGTGTGTGTGTGCATGTCACAGTCAGAATGTTTACACTTTTGTGCATGACACAAAGTATATAGTAGTTGTGTTATCTATGGTGTGTCTATGGCGTGCGTGCATGTGTGTGTGACAGTGCAGATGATGGATCCTCTTGTGGAGCATGTGGTCAGTGGTTTCATGGCCAGACGAGGTGACACGAGGGGTCTCTCTGTCCACATGCCAATATCAGCTGGCCTGTCGGTCCCTTCCTTCTTCCTGCTGCCTCTCTCACTCTTCCACTCTCTCAATCTCTTTATCTCCCTCTCCATCCATTTGCCTCCCTCCCTTTGTTTCTTTGTTCTTGCTCAAAACATACTCCACCAAAAATATCTTTTTTATTAGCCCTGAATAGATAGAGCACGGTGTTGCAGGAGATTTTCCAAATAATTACATCTAAATGCCTCAAACACTGTAATTAATCAGCATGTGGAGAGAGACAGACCTTACTTGAATACATGTCACACTTTAACTGATATTCAAAAGCCATTCTCTCCTGTCGTTCACCTATATTACTACACAGTTTATATGTTTACTTGCACATCCTGTTTTCCTCCCTTTCCTGTTTATCCATCCGTTGCCCCTCTGGCCTCTCTCAGCTCAGAGTGTGCTAGCCAGCGCTCTCCCCATGTCTTGCAGATGGGCGCACTAATCCGCTAACATTAGCTCCGTGAGGCGTGAAGGCTGGGCCCGTGTGTTGTTTTGGATGGGCACAGAGGCTGCGGTTTAGCATGCTAGTGTTTGGGATTCTAAACAGCTCCAGTTGAGAGAAGAGATAAAGAGGAAAGTAATTGGATAAAGGTTGACCAATTAATAAAGGCTGGTGATTCAGGCCAGCCAACAAGGGGGGCTTTAATCTGCATGGAGATAACAGGGAGAGTCAGACCACAAACACAAGGAGATAGGGTGGGATTGTGTGTATGTGTGTGCATTTGTGCATTTATGTGTGTGAGGCATCAATCAGATACAGAACAGGCATGACTGTCAGTCACTTGGGAGTGCAGTGGATTTACAACCATAAGTCCATTGAGAAGATATGCATTTGAATGCATTTTTCTGTGCCTCTCTTAATATATGCAAGACTGTGTTTGGCGAGTATAACAGAGTGAAACAAAAGAGAAAAACACAATGAAAACATAGAATGACTGTGTGTCCATCACTAATAACCTTGTATACACTCCAGCAGTTGACAAACACTTGTTATGCCTTGCATGTCGCCCGCTGTAGCCGCCACTCGGCACGACTGATATTAGCTTTTATGCTAATGCAGCATTTGGCTATGTAAGAACAAGGCAGTATTTCCATAGACAGTCATTCATCCCGGCCTGCTTATGGCCTTATGGGCCACGACAGAATTATTGCTGAACAGTACACAAGCTGTTGTCACTGTGCCAAGAGCCTCTATTACAGATACAGACAGCAGACACACACAGCAGGGTGATGCGAGAAATCCCTGAGGCGAAAGCCACAGAATGTGCAAGGGTAAAGGTGTACAGTATGTGTAGCTGAGTGCAATTTGTGCCTATGTTGCTTTAATTTGCATTTGCATGTAAGAGAAAAGAACCAAGCTTTTTTTTTTTTTTTTTTATTACATTCAGCAAGACTTTAAACAAATCTGGACTTATGTCGAGGTGGAATACACATACAATTGCACCAGGGCTGGACAAATCTGCAGCGTGACTCTTACCTCAGAGATGTTGACACGTCCCTCCTGGAAAGAGCAGTCATTGGCGTTCTGGGTGCACATGTGGCGGTACTTGCACCAGTGGCATGGGAACGAGCCGTTTACACAGGAGAGGCAGCTAAAACAGAGGGAGACAAGAGGAGACGGTAAGGGAGTTGGCAGGGTCACCCTTTTTTCTGACTTGAGTCTAAATTATTTATCTTACTGCATCAACGCTTTATTTGACAAAGCATGATGGCAAAAAAACGAGACAGAACGAAGTGGTCTCATGTAAGTGTGGCAAAAAAAGAATGACTGACTTTGAACTAGTAATATCTAATACTTTATCTGTTAAACAAACTAATGAACTGGTTAGAAGAGGTCATTTTATTTTGTTAAATAACCTCCATGTCAACTCCTCCCTAGGTAAGTGCACTGAAATAAGGAATGTAGCTGTTTTTCTAGAGCCAGTTTAGGGACATATAGAGTTGACTTATTTTGGGATGTTTGCCTTTCACGCTCATTCCTTATCTACTCTGTCAACAGCTTCTTCACAGTACAATAGAGTGTTTATAGTACATATCATAAAGAGTATTAGAAGGATTAAAAAGAAGGGGCCTGAAAATAAAAGTATTGGGGAAAATGGTACTGAGTGTGATATAACACCGGATATACTAAAATATAAATACCTATTGAACTGTGTTCTTTGTTTTTTAAATCTTTACACTTAATTGATTCTCAGACTTCCTTCCTTTCACAGTCTCATGTCTATTTATCAACCAATGTTAAATTTGGACTTTTTCCCACCCTGTCTGGAATCATCTTTTCTTCCCCTCACCTTTCCTCCCCTCATTTCCATCATATCTATCAACTGTCTAAACCTCTTTCTCCCCCTCACTTCTGTCATTCAGCACTCCCCACTCGCTTGTAACTGTCCATCGCTTGCTGCTTCTGCTTCTATATGTTCAATGATCTTCCTCACAATCGGCCTACTCTCTGCCTGCATTTCCCCTCTTCTCTCCATCCATTCAGCCCTGAGCTATTCTATTCTGTCCCTCCGTCTCTGCCTCTCGCGCTCTATCCATCCCTTTCATTCGCTGCCTTCTCATTTTAAAAAGCTCTCCCCCTGTTCTTTGTTCTAAAGCTCTCTTTCATCCGTGAGGCTAAGAGCGCTCCACCATTTTAAATTCACCTGCTTTAGCTGAGGCGAGGTGCAGATAGACAGGCTGAAAGAGAAAGATGGGAGAAAGAAGAAGAGAGGGAAAGAGAGGGGGAGAGATCAAAAGCAGGTGGATTTCCCTGAGAGAGGTTTAGACGCCAGGTATCGTGGGAGAGAGAGAGGGGAGAAAATAGGAAAGGGGGGCTGTAGCCCATGGGGCTCTGTGTGGGAGACTCATGGGAGAGGTGCGTGTGCGTGTGCGTCCACATCTAAGGGGACCCGTGGAGGAGAGCCAGACAGGTCCAAGTATGCAATTTATCAACACAGCTTCATGTTATTGGTCCTTTCTCAGCCCTAGAGAGATATTATGCTACTTGGTATCTCATTTATGTGCGCAGCATTATCTAATGTAACCATTATGATTGTTTCATTTTATTACAAAGCGTACTGTAGTTCAGTGTCAGAATTTCTTCGGTGACTCATTTAGCTACTATGATTTGTGTGCGCATATGGTTTATTTGAAATATAATAAAACACATGACACAAATGCAGTCAAGGTAAGCAAGTCTGGGTTCATAACAATAAAAGAGTGGGTAGAGGTGCTTAACATACAGGCTGATTTGTATTCAACTGCATCTGCCAGGTGTGAATTTGCATGTGGGTCTGAACCGCTATGAGCATACTCCAGACAAGCTCTCAAGTGTGCTTTAACCCTGTGTAAAAAAACAGCCCTTCCTCTCACCCGCATTACAAATTTGTGCTTTAACTCTTGAGCTCTGAGATGGAGCCCATATACGATTCCATCAAACCCTGACGTGGATTCATTTGGATCAATTAGGGCCGCTCATTTATCAGGTGCATGCTTTAAGTGATCGTTTCCAGCCCAGACCCCTCCTTTAGAGCGAGATCAGAGGCTGGAGCTTAATTCAATCCCACTGCCGCTTTAATTGACGAATTTAGCATTGTGCTGAGAGAAGCTGTCCATTTAGAATGAGGGATGTGCGGCTAAGGAAATAACAGGCCTCTTAATACCACACGAGAGCAAATAGGAGATTTGTCAATGTTGCCAATAAATGGAGGGAACGCGATTAGACAACGCTAGGTTAAGTTAGCATACGGTGCATGGACTCAGATAGCAGAACTGGGGGCTTTAGCTCAATGTTTTGTCCCAAGTAAGTTATTAAGACACAGTAGAAGGGGTTTCAATACTGAACAAAAGAGCAGATGGCATTACTGATGCAAGACAAATGAAGACACGTGGCAAGTTAGCCAAGCTCATTGTGTAGCTTGATGGTGTTTGTTAGCTCTGCAACAATCACTGTTTTGAATGTCAAAGAGTTTTGTTTTTTTGTGGGGGGCCCAACAATGGATCAGTGCTTATCAAAATACAGTACAACACCAATTTAACACAGCAGGTAACAGAAGCCAAGCAGCGAACAGTACAATGTATAGTTAGTAGTTCACACCCAAACACCCTTCGACACATCTGTCGCTAAGCCCTGATTATTATCATTTTTATCTGTACTTTCATCTTTTACTCGTGTCACATCAACCTTGTTAGTGTACCAGTGACTTTGAAATAACGAGCAAAATATCAGCAGGTAACCACTGCCAACTTTCTGTGACTTTTATTCTTATGCCCTTTGAAATAAAAGACGGTGCCATTATGTGTGGCACCCAAGGCCAGCAGGCCCTGTCGGACAACCCCCTACTGCTCACTCTTTGGTCCCCCAAAGTAACCAGGGCCCCCTGTCACGAGCTGCCTGAGGATCTCAAAACCTCTCTTATAGCCTGGGTGCAGACCCTTTTAAGGAAAAGCCCACCCAGGGCCATTTGGGGACGTTCGATAATTCTTCTTCTCTTGTCCAGGGGTGGGCTGCCTTTTTCAGACCCCCCCAGTACCGCCTTATTTCTCCTTCCTGTCACTAGCTATCGGCGTTAGCCACTCAGAGGCTTTGAGCGGCTGTAGACACGCTCCCCGTATGGCCACGCTCATCATGCTAATTTAATCCGTTCATATTCAGATGCTAATCGAGCTGTGCTAGCTTGAGCAGTAGTGCTTTTTCAGGGCCCGACACAATGGGTTATGATTTCCTCCTCTCTCCTCTCCTCGGTCAGTTTGGAGTGCTAAATACAATCCACTTCTCCTAGTGAGGTGAGTTTGACAATCCTGCACTTGGCAAAATGAGTTATTTGTTGGCTACTATTTATTTCAAAAGAGTGTAAGTAAATTATTTAATGGTCCTCTAGATAGTATATCCCATTATTACTGGATCCCAAAACAAAACAAACTAAATTTTAGGGAGTTAAGAAAACACAGAGGGACTAGTATTAATGCACATAATTGTATTAATGCATTTCTGAATGTTTAGTTTACAGAAAAAGAATGTGATTTGAATGTGCCTATCAATTGTGGCAATATTTGAAAAAATAAATTAATTAATTCTAAAATTCTTTTAAATCTTTCCAACTGCACTTGTTTTCTCTATTTTACCTTGGATGTAATGCCCTTATTCTCCCAATTACTCTAAGAGCCCCCTCAATCACACAACAAATGACCCAGTCACTGCCAGTGCCACATTAACCATAGCGAGAAAAGGTGCTTCATATGGCTTTAAACAGACATTTACATCCCAATTCATTGCCAGGCTTCGTCCCTATCTCTAATAAATGGGGGGCTGTGGAATGGGAATAAGTGTATGGAAATATTTAATTAAGAAGCAATCATGGCCGTGGGTGATTTTCTATTTCAATCTCGCTAACCCTTAAACTGAAACAGTGGGAATTCTAATTAGATTAATACCACTATGCAAATGTATGGCATTTTTGAAAAGGCAAGGCCCACGACGTAATCAGTTGAGTAAATAAGCAGGAGGGGTGTGTTTTTTGGGATGGGGGTTGGGTGCCAATATGAAAGTGTAAACTATTAAGAAACATGATGGGGCAATCCAATGCCGGGCTCATTCCTTGCCTTCCAAAAAATAGCGTTAATCATACCAGTATACACAGTACTGTATTAGACTGCAAAAATAGATGCGTGGGAATTCATGGAGGCACAGCTGATGAATATTGTTTCCGTTCGGAAATGTGTTTCTTTTGAGAATGTCTGCAAGTGTCTGCAGTATTTTGAGTTTAAAGCCAATTATAGGGAAAACTTGGCTCTGTAAAGAATGACCAAGCATCCTTGAAACAGGGCCTTGCATGTGACTGTGCGGGCCTGAACTCATTACGCCAACGACATTACCAGTCTGATCTCATCAGACGCCACACACTGACGTCCGGGGGGCACAGCGGGTATGTGGGCCGGAGTGCCAGCTCTAAATGGGATTCTTATCCCAGCATCTCTCGTCGCCATCAGAGTCTCTGCCGAAGATGCAACGCGCCATATCTGTAACTTCATTAAACGTGTCCATTACATCACTGGGAGGCTGTATTAGATCAGCCCAGGGAGCGGATTTAATCAGAGTTCATTGGGGTAATATCTTCAAATGGGCGAATCTCTTGTCTGCGTCACTTCTGATATATTTCCTACACTAGGTGTGTGAGATCATTGCCATATTATGATCTTTAATGTGACATTACAATTTAATAAAGCCATTAAGAGACTATGTTTCTTTTTTTAACTAGTTGTTTTCTATTTTAACATGAAGCAATTTGAGCTCACAGGATTTACATCTGACGCAAGACAAACCCTAGGCAGTAAAAGGTGTTGGCAGTTAGAGCAAACATCACAGGGTCCTTATGGGACATCATTTAACTGGGAGTTGACATTGTAAACCACCACACCCTTAACCAGCGGAGCTAATCATCATTGTTGTGGTAGGGGATTTTCTGTATGAGGGCAGGGAGACGGAGGTAGCCGGGTTAAAGGTCACAGTAACGGATTAGGTGTCTAAGACATTTAGGGTTTCAATGGGCTGTAAGTGACAGAGCGGGGGAGAGGTGTGTCTGTGCATGTCTATGTGTATGTGCGTGTGTGTTTGAGGACAATCCTCGAAGGAGGCTCATCTAACATCCAGAGGGGAAGCCAGGATAGAGCCCTGCGGTACCCCAGGGGCCTTCAAGCCATCTGCTGCCCCTAGGCTAATACCCCAGCAGACGCTTCAGCCTCCCCTGGATCAGCCGGGGATGGACAGGAGGGAGGGTATCATGTGGGGTGGGGTGGAGGAGTTGGAGGATTCTTTTACCCCGGCAGGGTGCATCAGGCTCGTGGTAGGACTGACCTAGGGGTGTGGCTCGATGGGTGGTGGAGATTTTCAGCAGAAGGTGGATTAGGAGAGGCAGTGAACTGCGATTGGGCAGATAGCTGAGGGCATCTGGAGTGTGAAGGAGACTATCTCATCGGAAAAAGGCACAAGACTTTATTGACCATATTACAGTACTATTTGACTTTGTCTTTCTTGTGTAAATAAGAACAAGACTGAGTATCTGAGTGCTCAAAAAAGCTGAAAGTACTTGTTTTAACAAGTGGGGAAGAGGCATACAAGTGGTTAGAGTCTGTGATTGGGAGGCATTACGGCAGACCATCATATAATGAATTAATCATTGAAGTATCATTAGTGTGTGTCGTGGGTTATGATAATAAGACTAGAATTACCATCTCATATCCCAATCGTTTCTCATATACGGCATGTTCGATTTTTCACTCCAATGGTAACGCAAGCCTCCTGTGGAGGTCGGAGGTGGGTGGGTGGGGTGTGTGTGTGTGTGTGTGTGTGTGTGTAACTGTATCTCTCATGGAGAGTAACATGAGACAGCCCATGGGGAGACAGGACAGAGAGACCATCTCTTTAAACAACAAGAGGGAAAAGACAAAAACAAGACAACAATAAAAAGCAAATGACTATCAAATGTACCCAGAAATATTCAATCATAACTTACGACTGATGGACACTGCAGTTGTAGAAGACAAAGTCGACACTGGCAAACTTCTTGCCCGTCTCCTTAGACTTCAGATAGAGCTTCACCACCCGCTTGTCACCTGCACCAAACAGATACATGAAAATAAATGTATTTAGAATATTACTATTCTCTAAATCTTTAAAGTTTTAGAGAAAATATAACCAAAAACCTGAAACACCACACCTAACAACTTTATTTATTCACAGGGAATACATGTGACAAATGGAATGTATATTAAAACTATTTATTCATCGACACAATGTCACACCTTAAATTTGAATTCCACTTGTGTGACCTCAACAGATAACACGCACACACAAAGAAACACTGTAGCTTAGCAACATACCGCTCATGTCACACCCACAGTAGGGTGGCATTAAAAATAGCTGCACCAATCAGTGTTTGGATGCCAGGGCTGATGAGAACTCATAATGGGGCATAATGGGCTCAGTTGAAGAACTACTGAGATGTCGCTTTGAGGAAACTTAGAGCACACTATCTGACATGTTTTCAGTGCTTTGAATAGGGATACCAAACAAGTTTTTATTGTTTGTGGCTTGACAGAATTGGACATGAAACAGGTGCATAATCTCTGCACAAAAAAAAAAAAAAAGATATTTTTAAATATACCGATAAACCACACTGAAGTCACTGCTTTGAAAAGAAGCTAGGAGCATAACCAGTGTTGTTTAGATAGAAAAAAATAAAATAAAATGAAACTGACAACAGTGCGTAATGCATGATAATGGGAATTCAAAAACAGTTGTATTTTCAGTAGATTAATGTAGAATTGTGTTTGGGGCTTTGGAAGGGAATAGGTGAGTGTTATTGGTGGTGACACGGTATTCTGAATATAGACACACACTAAACAACTCGTTTGGTAACATTAAAATTCTGTTCTAGCTTTCCAATTACAAAAAGAGCCTCTTATGAGGAGACACAGCCCATGGTGATGAACATACAGGATATACAGTGCTACAGATAGGCACAGGGGAGAGGGAAAAGGAAGATGGCATAAAAAGAAAACGTGTCAAATGGAATACGGAGTACCGCTCACCGTAAGTACCATAAAAAGAGTTCATTACTAAATTCCTCAAATATATCACCAAAACTCCCCATATCCACACCCTGCTACCACCCAGTGACCTCACTACCCCGATGACTTCATCACCCTGCGCCCTTCCTGTCCAGACCTTTGTTCCTTGTGATGGGGATGATCTCCCGGACGGAGGGAGACAGGCAGAAGATGTGTCCACCCTGGATCTGTCCCTCCGTCTCCACGTAGTCCTCGAAGGAGCAGTTGACCCCTGCTGACAGATCAGGCACGTTACGAGCCTGGAGGACCAGCTAGAGAGCGAGAAAGAGAGGGACAATCAGTACAAGATCAATGAAAGGACATGGTGTACATGGATTGTTATAAGATATGACATGAGGGTTAATGGATGTTGGAGGGGGTGGGGGGGTTGGGTAGGCGGATTAAAGCATGGGTATGAGTAAATGTGACAGCAGCAGGAATAAAGGGGGTGAGTGCTTGTGTGTGTATACATGTGTGAGTCAGTATGAGCGGCTATTACAGCAAGGTTATTGTGTTTGTGCAAACTGTAATCAGTCAAACTTATGTGGTTACTTTGAGGAGCTGCTGACAGAATGAGAGCTCTCACGTGCGCACACACACACGCTTACAGATTTCCATGACATCAATGTCAAGAGTGAGAAAAGCAAGTTCCTAGTTAAATCTACATGTAGGTGTTGTTTTATTGTTGAAATGGTAAAACTGTGTAATTTCCACTACAATTAAGACATACCTGAACTTCAGACATGGTGACAGAGATATTTCTTGGCTGAACAGTGAGCTCCACACACTGTCTCTGGTCGGAGGCAAACCTCTGGGGCTCTCCGGCTCGTTCACACCGGTCCTTGCGTGAACAACTAGGGAGCGGCAGCAAAAGAGGAGGAGAAAGAAAGGACAGAGGGAAAGAAAAGGAGGAAGAGGGAAAAATTAGGAGATGGATAAGAAGAGAGGTTAGGACAGAATGAAGGAAAGAACAAAAGATGAGGGGAGGAGAGAAGAGACAGAGAATATGAGCGACTGTTAAGCTAATATGACAATCATATTAAGATGACAAACATGCACAGCCATCACCGTCACACAGAAATGGGAGCAATAACAGAAGACAAATAGGCTAATAGCTTTCCCCAGCCATTACTGTAGGTCTTTACATCATTACCTTATTGGCCCCGACATTTGTGCAAGAAACGCTTAGCTATTTGAACATCCAGTCCCCCTCATCTTTTCAGTTTACAGCCCCACCCAAGTCAAACTTCTCATGAGATATACAGGCAATCGTTAAAGTTTCCCTGAACCGTAAAAATGATACAATTCCTACCAGCCGCATATCAATGGGGTCAGCAATTTCCCCCGCTTATTACGAGCCAACTGATCGTGCTAAAATTCAGCATACACCCCTGTATTGTGGCGGTTTTACTATTAGCTATTCATAATGCATTAGCTATCACTTCACCTTCGCACTAACAACAACTGGTCCCGGTGGTGAGAGGAAAGTGCTGATGTGGCGTTTGGCGAGGCCTTAACAATAAGAAGGAGGCAACAAAAATGCTAACTGCCTCCTCTGAGCAGCAGCACCCCCCATTCCCGTTTTAGTTAGCCTTCACTCGAGCTCAGCAAGAAAAAGCTGTCGCCAACCACTCCCCCGGGAGTCACTAACTCTCTCTCTCTCTCTCTCTCACTCTCACTCACACACAAAGGTATGTACACGTTTTGTCATTATGGACCTCTTTTCTTTCTATTGCTTCTCTAGAGTGTGACTATGTGAATTTGTTTGAATAAAGTGTGCTCTATTCCACTGTTGATTGAAGCTGTGTGTGTGTATACATGTGTGAGTCAGTATGAGCTAAAAGCACCTGAGGGCTGAAACAAGGCTTATCAATAATTCGTCTATTAATACCAATTTGCCTGCAAGGGCCTTGGCCAGATTTGACAACACTATCAGGTCAGAAATGAGCGAGCTGTATTCAAGAGACAAGGTCAAAATGTGCCCAAACGGAAGGATATCTCTGGATCACCATTATGAAATGAAAAAATGGAGAAACACAGGTGGTGTGTGTGTGTGTGTGTGTGTGTGTGTGTGTGTGTGTGTGTGTGTGTGTGTGTGTGTGTGTGTGTGTGTGAGAAGTACGTGCATGTGCCTTGAGGAAAGACAGGTTGGTGATATGTTTTGTAAGTTTAATTAACGCACAGTAAGATGGCATTATGCCAAATGCTTGAGGTGTTCCAACTGTGGTTTAACATCCTGTCACCTTTCAATAACATGGAATTGTTCTCAGACTCTCCTATGTGCATACAAACACACATCCTCAAGTCAAAGGGAGGAAATAGAGAGATTATGTAATCTCTCAAATACAAAGTTACTATGTATCACCACACTTGTGACAGTGATTAGATTTATTTTCTAAACATAACTACAAACCTCCACAATCTAATCATAAACAGTCTTACTGAGTCTTTATTCTTAAAGCAAACATAAGACCTAGTCCACAAACCAAACACTAACACTAGAAGTGACTAATCATTAATCTGTTGCCAAAAAGTTCCTACATAAGTATTAAAAAGTACACTTGTAGTGAAACACACACTCAACACACAGACACACACACACACACACACACACACACAAACAAGCTAAATACCACTAAGATATATGGGAGTGTCAGTGATGCGGGCTGCCAAGCTGTGTTGTTATTTATGTGCTATTAACAGGTTTAGCCGGTTGACAGACTTCAAAAGGATAAATGTATCTCTACTGACAGGGAGCTTTTAAGTTGTAGAAGTTAGATGTCTTCTATGAATCATACTTATGTGACTAATTAAAAGGTGTTAGAGGCATTTTACTGAAGTTATAACAAGGAGTTTAAAATAGTTCCCGAGGGCAACACAGGCCACATTCAAAGCAACAACTGGCTGCCTACTTTTCTACTGTGTGCAGTGTTTAGGTTCTCTATACATTTCATGTATATGGTCAACACTATGAGGTAAAAAGAAAGAGTCAACTGTTTAAAAGGTATAGCAGTTAATTTAACAGCACATCAACAATCATCATGGTCTGGTCATGCCTGGGCGCCTCCCTAGGGAGGTGTTCCAGGCACGTCCAGCTGGGAGGAGGCCTCGGGGGAGACCCAGGACTAGGTGGAGGGATTATATCTCTAACCTGGCCTGGGAACGCCTCGGGATCCCCCAGTCGGAGCTGGTTAATGTGGCCCGGGAAAGGGAAGTTTGGGGTCCCCTGCTGGAGCTGCTACCCCCGCGACCCGACCCCGGATAAGCGGATGAAGATGGATGGATGGATGGATCAACAATCACATTTTAACGCAGCTCAGGAAGCGGAGGGCGCCGAGACACTTTAGTGTTCAAGATTTCAGTACAACTGAATTTCAGAAAATGGTAGTTCTGAATATCATGGTCTCTCTAAGATTCAGCATGTTAAGTCTTTACAAGGCATAATTAAATGTACAACCTAGTTACACTGAAAAAGTCTCAAATGAAAGTAACTACAGACATCTTCACGGTTGTAGACAGCCACAAAAAGCCCCAAGGCCAGACCACACATTTGTCCACAGTCTCCATTCTCTACAAAAGCTCTCAAAGGGAAAATGCACAGATGAGTGGTGATTGTGCCAGTTATTGTTTTTCAAAACTTGTGACACTTATTTCTGTCCTACATTTTAAAAAACTCTGTTAACATGGAATATATGTATTAAAAAAAACTGAGAACTAAACTGATACCTAATTCAGTGTCAATAGAGTAGATCTGATCATCAGTTCAAGCCTTGATACTTTTTTCAGCAGATAATAATTTGAAAATAACCCCTGGACAACCTAGATTCTATTTTAGAGTGAATTTTCCCTTGGAGTGTCTGGGGTGACAAAAGACCATTCATGTGGGTGCTTTCACTCCAACATGATCAACTAACACACATCTAAACACTTCCTTTACAATGATCTACTATACAATGCAATGGAAGAGTACCTGGGTAAATGAATGTGTGCATGAGTGTGTGTGTGGTACTTACACATTGTGGAGGACACACCATCCACAGTGAGGGTCTCTGGAGCCCAAACACTCCCCACAAGTGGTGTACTGCTCGCAGCTTTCCACTGGAACTCTCACCACCTAGGGGAAGAGAGAGAGAGAGCGAAAGAGAGAGAAATAATTAGTATCCTTGTTGTAATCAAACTTGTAAAATGAGCATAATATTCAGCTGGATGGAGATGAGCATTTGACAGCTTATCAGACTGATTTAATTCAACAGTCAGAGTGTGTGTTTGTGTCTGTGTGTGTGTTGCTGAGATTGAAAGAGAGCTAGTCTGTGAGAAGTGTGTGTATATTTGTGCATGCGTGTGTTCCGGTGAGCGATTCCAGTCCAGCGGTGTGTGACAGCCTCTAGTGAAGCGTGTACAGGAGAGGCTTCGCAATGCAGGCTGGGACACCTGACAAGTGGCTGTGGTAACAGTGCTGTGATTGACAGGTGACCTCAAAAACCAATGGGAGGCAGAGGAGCAGAAGGACAGACCCCCAGTGTGTGTGTGTGTGTGTGTGTGTGTGTGTGTGCGTGCGTGCGTGCGTATACGTGTGGTCATGTGGATGTATGGATGAGAGAGAGAGAGAGAGAGAGAGAGAGAGAGAGAGAGAGAGAGAGAGAGAGAGGATTAAAGCACAGAGCCTGTGCAACAAGGCTACATATGTTGCCTTGTGCATACATTAGCCCTCACTCCTGCTAAAGGTGATGACAGATGGTTCACAACATATCCCCAATGGGTCTGAAAGTGTGTGTGTGTATTTCAAGATATTCGCGAGAGATGTGAGTGTGTTTAACTGTGTGACAGACAGATTGCTAGCAGATGCGTAGAATGCTAGTGTGCGACAAAGTAGGCATGTGTGTTTGCGCGCACATGTGGTGAAAGTGTCAGCGCCACATTCAACTTTTCTTCACCAATGGGTCCCAAGTTGATGAGTCACTTGATCTCCCTGTGTGTGTATGTATGTGTGTGTGTGTGTGAGAGTGTGTGTGTGTGTGTGTGTGTGTGTGTGTGTGTGTGTATATCAAATTGCCACAGCAGGCTAGTTTTAAATCATGCAGCAGAGAGTGAGCCAGCTGATCAGTAAGTAACAGCATTCAACAACCCTACCCTTAGGTGCCACTATTATAGCGTGGACCCCATCCAAGTGGTATGTGGGGACTAAAGCAGTGACTGGCCACGTGGGGCCTGAGGGTAGGGATGGGAGGGGAGTGACAGAAAAATGTATGGAGGAATAAGAGAAAAAAAACTTAAGTAAAAAAGAGAGCAGAGGCCTGAGGTAGGAGATAAAGCTGGTTAGCTGCAGGACGGAAACCAGGCAGACAAAGGAACGCAGCGCTGAAATATTAAACTGAGGCCGGGATTCCTCTGTGAGCTTTAAGTACAATACAGATATGAGATAGGTATGACATGGTGGAACTCATTTATGCTCTGACATATCTTGTATCAGACTGGCCTTGGGGCTTTTTGACATAGCAATACTGCTCAAGCAATGGGCAGACAGACAAAAACACTTGACACTGTGTGCCAACAATCCCCCTTTTTTTCATTTCTATATTTCCTTTTCCCCACTATACATTTGGTTATTTCCATTACTATCTATGCTCCTTCTGCTACTTTATCTGCCCCACAATCTTCTCTCCAAGATTCATCCTTCTCTAAGCATCCCATTCATTCATTCTACAGACTTCAGTACAGTAGCTTTCTAGCTGGCTAGCCGCCCAGAGAGAGAAAGACAGATGAAATGATGCAAACGAGCAATGGTGGGGACCCGAGGGGGGAGAGAAGGAGCTGGTCATCTACTGAAAGTGCTGGCTGGATGGATGAATAGAGGACAAGAGAGGTGTAATGGAAGACACACACTGGGAGAATCGTTGAGGACATTGTGCTGAGTAGATGGGATATGGTGTCAGACGGCTGCTATGTGTCATTGTCAGAACGAGTGTGAGTCTAGTTTTCATCTGAAAGGAGAGCTGAAAGAAAGATGGAACAAGGGATTGGTGCGTCTTAGATAATGTAAGGATGACAGAGGGGGGAAATGTGTGTGAATGAATGTGCAGATAATGGACAGGTGGACAGGATGTCTTTCAAATAGTTTATGATTTAACTAAAAAAAAATACAAAATGGAGAGAAGGAGCCTGAATGGCCTGTTCCTCAAAATCATCACGGACAGACCAATTCCTCTCTTCTCCATAAATCATCATGACTGTGATTAAGGACAATGGTCCACATAAATCATACTAACTCTATAGGTCCTTGGTGAGCTAGCATAACCTTATCACTACCCTGTGTAATGATAGATATATGGACTATTGTAACAATTGTTCCCGTACTATTAGTAGTAAAGACACTATGGGCATACAGCTGTTGATGTGGTAGGGGGCTATGATGGTTGTTTTTCCCAGTGGGGATATAAAATGCTTTACTGAAGAGGGGAATGCACTTGTATAACCGCATGTAGATCGAAAAAATGTGTGCCTGCATGTGTGCTGGGAATACTGCTTACCCACAGACCCACATATACACACTCCCTCGCTGTCTCCCTCCTTCGGTCTCTCTCGATGGCTCTTTTAATGAAAGCCAATTCCCGACAGTGTGCCACATTACTCCTTTAAATGACCTTATAAACCAAGGCCGCCATCTCCTCTCTCTTGCCATCTCCTTATTTACAATAGCATCCACCGCTGTAACTCAATTCTCCTTCCTCGCTCTCTCTTCCCGTGTTGTCAGCCCTCTACCCCAACCATATCGCAACGCCATGACATCTCCTTTCTGCTATAAACTTTCCACCTTTCCTCTCCAATCTGTTTTTACAGAGCGCTATCACCTGCCTTTAAACGTCCAGCTAACGGGCTTTGCGACGGTCACCCCCAAAACCCAAAGGACCTGTAAAGCTTTCAGCGCAGCTTTTCATTGATTGTTAAATCTTCAAACATAAAAGGATCAGCCTTGTTGCAGCTTCTTTCTTTTTTTTTTAACATTCAAACACAGGGGGAGTCTATAGTAGAGGAGAAGAGGAGTGGGGCTTAGCGGAGATGTCTACCAGAAGACAGCCTCTTTTACGGGTTACACTGTCTGTGAGCCAATGGGAAGAAATCACAGTTTATTTTCAGTTATTTTTAGATTCTGCATGAGACTCTGCATCATAAATTAGCAACAGCCATGCCTCCTTGAACAACTACCACGGAACCTCTTGCGCTTAACACCTAATTTTGGCTGAATCATGCAGCTCAGCGACAAATAGTAGTGAAATTTGGTTTTACTGCAGAGTTCCCACGAGTCAAAGTGTAGGATATCACTTTAAGGAAAGAGTGCACATACACAATCAGCTTTCCATAGATACATTTAAGAAAACTGTGTGCATTCGGGGTAAAAAGTCACATTTTCAGTTTGCAGAGAAAAATCTCAACTTGTGGCTCTTTTTATTGCTCCTCTCCTTCCACCCAAACCTTACTCTGTAATCTTAACTAGCTGTGGTTGAGCAGAAAAACTAAAAAATGTGATTTAACCAGTAGCTGACAGAATGAGCGGACAGCAAGGGGAGGAGGATGAGGAAGATGAGGAGAGATTATAACCTGTCATCATGCCTCCATCATTCTTCGCTGTAAACTGACATTAACCACACCTGCATTATTTCAGCAACCGTCAATCATCTTCTTGTGGTCTAATCTGTGCTGGCAGTGAACACCCATGTGCATGAAAAAAAAAAAAAAAAATCTATATCTACCAGCACAGCCACTAAATGTCCCAGAACCACACTGAATATCACAAAGAAATGAAAATAAAAAGAGGGTTAGGGTGCAACTGTAGCTCAAAATGTGTTGTGGTTATCATTACTAGGGATGTCACGAGAACCGGTACTTTGGTACCAAAATTCAAAAAATGTGACAGTACTCATTTTTCAACAGTACCATAGGTATCAGGGGATGCAATCCTTCCACACCTGACTGGGGCAGCATATAAGCCTAACGTTACACGTGTTCTAGTCTGCCGCTAAATGCTTTAGAAGAAGAAGAACACCGACCAGCACAGAAAAACGAGAGAGAAGCGCCTCATCTTCGTGCACACTGACTGCTTGACCGCAGTCAACCTCTGGCTTTACCGTACATCTCTAGCATCGGCTTTCACTTCACTTGGAGCTCCCAAACTGAATGTAAGCCTGTTTCTCTCTGCCGATGTCGGTCACAAACAATTAATGTTTAAGTATTATTGTTCTTTTTTTCCCCCTTTCTTTTTTTACACACCGTGGTATCGACTTTGGTACCGAGAATTGTGTACTTTTGGTGGTATCAGTACCCACTACTTGATTTTGGTATTGTAACATCCCTAGTCATTACTGTGCAGTGAGAGTAATTCATGATGCCATCTTCTGCTTTGGCATCAGTGTGTCATTCCTACAATTGGTCATTAGAAATGGTAGTTCTACCCAGTAGTGGTCCGGCGATCCCTAAGGCGTAGTGCAGAAACGTGTCTCTCAACAGGGTGTCCATGTAAGTGAGCCAGTTCTCCCAGTGCTGGAATACCTGCTCAGGGGGCGCTATATCAAAGGCTGGGTTAGCATGTGTGCATTGACTGGATTGTAAGGGGCTTAGGAGATCAATGACTGGCTAGGAACTCAAAGTGTTGACTGATTGGAGATAAGCAGCAAAGCAAACAAGACTCGGAGAGAGTCTGGCACCGAAAAGCAGGAGAGGTGCTGAAGGACGGGTGAAGAGAGGGAGGATGCGCAAAGGTTGTGTAGTAGGAGAAATGAAAAGTGAGGAAAAGCAATCGCATCATTGTGTTCCATCTAAAAATCATCTGCTGTCACGTTCAATTTGCTGAATTGTGCCCTAATACTAAATCACGGTTACACTGCAGAGATGTTATTGACAGATCTGGCCATTGTGGTCAACTCAAATTGTTTGCTGCTGACCTGTTTTAGTGAATTAGGTCTTTATGTGTCACAGTAGAAGAAAATAGTGCCCACTGTGATAGCTGTAATCTCTTGCTTTTGCTCTCAAAACTCACTCCCTGCAGAATGTTCTGTCCTCCCTGCCTTTCTCAGCATCTTTATCTCTCTTATATTGTGTTTTGTCTGCCATTTCTCCCTTCCGATCAGCTCTCCTTCTCTTTCGCCTCTTTAATTTATCTTTTTATCCCCTTTCTTCTGCACTGGGCTCAATTATTCGTTTGCTCCATTGTTTTTCCTCTTCTGAAATACTGATCATTTCTTCTATACTCCATGCCTGTGAATAGAAGAAGAGGCTGATCAAACAGCTTATTGATTTGAGAACCGGTTTCATGAGTTCAAGGCCATTAAAGTTCACAATTCAAATTCCCTTCTACTTGGAGACTGCTATGACAACATATATACACACACACACACACACACACACACACACACACACACGGTACACACCATAACACTGCATTGTAGCTGTAGTAGTGCTTTCTCAGTGTAGGTGTGTGTTTGCAAGCCCCTTAAAACTAATATAGAAGCACCTTCAAATAAATTGTAGTAAAACTTTTGAAAAGCATTCACCCAACCTCTAAAAAAAAATTAGGGCTGTCACTCAATTAAAAAATGTAATCTAATTAATTACATACTCTGATTAATTAATCGCATACATAATTAACGATGTCTGAACCGAACATTTACAATAACTTCAAATGCACCACGAGGCTGTAGTTTACCAGTTTCATTGAACGCACCGTCTGTGTTGTTTTTCCAAAGGCAGCTGCAGATTGTTACATACCGGTGTTGAATCCTCTACAGTAAAACACAGTCACACTTTACACCGTTTAGCGTTAGCTGTCAGCATTTTAACCGTGTTTAATCCAGCTACTAGCTAGCGGTAGGCTAACGTTAGCTGCTGTCGAGTATAGTGTTAACTAGCGTCACGTGCAGCGGTGTTTGTGTTGCCTGTAACGTCTGTTTCAGAGCATCAGAGAGAAGCGCAGACATATCAGTGGCACCGGATTTCAGTAGCCAGGGTTGGCAGGAAGAAGATTTATGAAGTAAATGTTCCAATTAATGATCCAGGCAGCGCATTCTCGTCTCCTTCCTTCATTTTACAGTCCAATGGTGGCTAGAACGGCTCTGGGTCAAACGTCAATATGGAATAGATTAATCTGCGTTATTTTTTCTCAGATTAATTAATCGAAATTAACAGGTTATTTTGACAGCCCTAAAAAAAAATATAACGTGATAAATGTCCTTCATAATGTTCAATAGTGATAATTGTGTATTAAGTGCTGAAGTAATACCACCTGCAAAAATACCTCAAGAAAAGGCAAAAGAATTCGTCACTTTTTCCTACAAAAGTAGAAAGATCACTCATCACACGGACATTCCCATTAACTCTTCCAAAAAGAGCGAATAGCAAACTATAGGTCAATGCACTTTCTCACTCTTTGTGTAGCAATTTGTCCATAATACTCTGGCCCTCTTGAGAGAGAGAGACTGACAGAAAGAGAGAAGAGAGAGAAAGTGGAATAAGAGCGCAAAAGAGGAAAACTGAGACAGAGACAAAGGACGAGACGGAGATTGAAAAATGGCAGAAAACAAAGAATTGGAACAAAGACACTGTAGAGAGAGAGCGAGCGAGAGAGAGAGAGAGAGAGAGAGAGAGACAGAGAGAGAGAGAGAGAGAGAGAGAGACAGAGAGAGAGAGAGAAAGAGGTAAATGTGACCAGCTAAGGTACACAGGCCTAGGGGTCGTCTAATTAAGTGAGGATGGGAGAGGCCGGTGGTCTGGTAAATGACTCTGTCACTTTAGTAAATGGACTTGGTGAGGAGTGAGGAGCTACACAGCTGGCATTTCCATTAGCACTGCCAGGCGACCCACCACCATATACACATACAGAGAGAAAGAGGAAAAAGAAAAAAAAAAAAAAGAGGACAAATGCTGCTTTTCTTTATTTGCTCTCACAGGAGTCGCTGTGTGGAAGTCATGGCTGGTAGGTGTTTCGATAGATAGGGATTGTTGAAAGTTGGCAAAGAACTGAGCAGAATAAACAAAATGTGTCTGATTGAGTTTGTGCTAATATGTATGTTGTCGTTCAAAATTACTGCCAGGACGATGAACAGGAGCTTTTGAAATATTAAAATTGCAAATTAGAGAGAATTGGTTGAGACGAATCAATGTTTTTTCATCAATCAAAAAATCAAATCAAAGATTATTTTTTGGGCATTTTAGGCCTTGGTTTATATCGGACAGCTGAAGACATGAAAGGGGAGAGAGAGGGGGAATGAGATGTAGCAAAAGGGCCGCAGGGCGGAGTCGAACCCGCGGCTGCTGCGTCGAGGAGTAAACCTCTATATATGGGCGCCTGCCGCCTGCTCTACAAGGTGAGCTACCCAGGCGCAAAGTTACATCAAAACATTGTAAAGATATGTGAAAACAGTCAGATCTGATCAATGTTTGTCATGTTTTTCTGTGCCATCATCTGATGTTGCCATATGTCTTGATTGCACTAAAGAAAGAAAATACTTTATAAACTAAGACAGACAACCATGATTTCTGTAAGAGACAGATACTTGACTTGGGCGTTATGATTATTATTAGTCAACTAATCAATAAGGCAGAAAATTAAAGGGGTAAGTGCAGCAACCTAGTATTGCAGATTGTTCAAATGTGATGCAGCAGAGGAAGAGATGTCCTGACTCTCTTTAGTCCCTATTATGGATCAAACTTTAAACATGTTGGATCCTACATTTCCCATAACGCAACTGAACAGCATCTTTCATTAGCCTCTCCTTGCTTGGTAAATGCCAAAGTATTTTGAGCTTCATGCTTCTAGTTTGTAACAAAGCCTTTCCATAAGAAAATGTTAGTGTCCGAGCCCGAGTAAAGACATGCTTTATCACATCATTAAGGGTTTTTTTTCTCCATTTTTGACAAAGTCTAGAAAATAAAAGCCAAAAAAGACCTCACACACAGCCTGAGTAGCACTCCCTGTGGCGAGTAAACTGATGTTCATGCCCCTTTAAAATTCAACAAATAATGGATTGATTGCGCTTAAATCATTTATCTAGCAAAAATAGCAAACATTTGCCTCTTTCAGCCTCTCAAATGTGAGCATTTGCTGCCAAGCTAAATCTCTGTAGGTTTTAGACTGTGGGGTGTAACAAAGAAAGCACTCTGAAGAAGCCACCTTGGGTTGAGGAAACTTGTGATAGATGTTTATCAGTGTTTTTTTTCCTCCACATTGTATAGACAAACAGATTCACTGAAAAAAAAATATTTATAAAATATATAATGTTCTTTTTGTGATTTCCAACAGTGACTGGAAGTAACTTTTCGACAGCATTTCCCCATTCGATACTTCATAACTGAGTCTGACGATGCCTGCCGTGCATGAATTTGAAAAGAAATTTGACTTAAATTCAAAACAATTCCCTGTGCTGTCATGCATGAGCGACACTTTATTGTTCTTCCAAGTGTGACAGGTGGTTAAGGCACAGAACCGAATACAGCGACGTGCCACTTGGAGAGGCTCTGTGGGCCATGCCAGCTTTTGATTGGCCTCATCCAATGACAATCAGTCAAGACCACATCTTCCCACCCCAATCACTGTCAAGCAACAGGAGGACCGATTGCACAGCCGATTGATAGTGATTGAGAAGAATGGGGAGGAGGGGGGAGATGGAGGGAGAGAGAACCATTAACCTCCCTATCCATCTCACCCTCTTTTCTAACCCTATCAGTCTGCTCTATCACGCCATCCTTTGGGAAAAGACAGCGGAGTAAAACAGAGAGAGATGAGAGAAAGACAGAGCTATCTAGTGACAGCTAGACTTCCATTAGGACTGATAGCATCACACCAAAGACAAGTGTCTGAGCCCACTTTTCTGATGGGGTACGCACACATTTAATCGAGTACATACTCTCTTTTTTTTTTTTTCTTCTTCTTAAGGGAAAAACCACAAGAGAGAAGGATATGACTGGAAAGAGGGGAAAAGGGTAGGAAATGGAATTAAGAGAAAAAGAGAGAGAAGTGAAGTTTGAGATATTAAGAGACATGGAAACCATCCCTCTCTGGCTAATGATGGGATCTTGGTCAGTCTCCTCACATATCTGTCACTGTTAGAAGGAATGAGCATCTCTTAACTCATTTGTTTTCTTTCTCTTCTTTCATCATGTCACAGAAAGGAGGGGAGTAGGGCTGCAATTAACAATTATTCTTATTATTGATTCATCTGCAGATTATTTTCAGTTAACCAGTTTATTTTCCTCACTACTCTTGCAAACGTAACTGTTTTTATACACACAGCCAATGTCAGAGTACCCAACTGACAGTACAGACATTTGCCGTTACAAAAAAAGACGGTCTTCAAATATGGACCTCTACATACATGTTGAGTGTGCACTAACGTGTGAGTGACATTATTGTGTATGTTAGTTGCTAGTTTAAGACCGACGCAGTTGTCAATTTCCCGTCCAGCACCCACGTCGTTTAAATAGCAAATGCACTTGTGCCCATCTTTGCGCCCATGAGTGTGCTGGTCCTACAGGGAGGTGTGTTCAGGTGAATTCTTGGCATATTGCTATCTCGAGGCAGCGAGAAGGGATCGCGCCATTGACCAACAAAAACCTGGTCTAAAGTCAATAGCGCAGCATTTCATTGTTATTTTAACAGCAAATTAGTTAAATGTGCCTAGGCTCGTGCACAGCGCGCACACTATGCTTGTTACACACACACACACACACACACACACACACACACACACACACACAGGGAAGCGCAGCAGCACACAAATCCGCCATCATAATAGCAATGTGCCAAGGTACAAACGCGCCTGGCTTTTAAAGGGAATGGGAGATGATACTCTGATTGGTCTATTGCACATTACGCCCAAAACACACCTAGGAATTAATGAAGACACTAAGTACAACCCTTTTGAACCATGCGCCCAGCGCACGGACCCTTTTTTCCGCCGTTAAACTAGCAAAAGTGGTTTTGGACACGCCCTAAAATGCACCTGCGCCATGCGCTTCACGCCGCACCCTTAGATCATTAAAATAGGGCCCTTGGTGTGTGTTTGTCAGTCATTCACAGCCAGACTGGATGTATGAGCTTGATGATAGACTACATATGTTGCCTATGAAACACCTGTGTGTGCACATGTGGTGAAAGTGTCAGCGCCACATTCAACTTTTCTTCACCAACGGGCCCCAAGTTGATGAGTCACTTGATCTCCCTGTGTGTGTGTGTGTGTGTGTGTGTGTGTGTGTGTGTGTGTGTGTGTGTGTGTGTGTATCAAATTGCCACAGCAGGCTAGTTTTAAATCATCCAGCACAGAGTGAGCCAGCTGATCAGTAAGTAACAGCATTCAACAACCCTACCCTTGGGTAACACTATTATGGCGTGGACCCCGTCCAAGTGGTATGTGGGGACTAAAGCAGTGTATATGTATGTGCTCGGTCCTGTGCTGAGGAAGGTGCTATAATGGTTTGAACTCTTGTAATTGAGTGCCACCTGCACCAGCACTTTTCCCTTCTAGTCACTGTACTCCTTTCTACGCCTCGCTGCACCAGGTCTATTAACATTTACATAACAATGACCACCTCCTTGCTCAAAGTGTGTGTGTGTGTGTGTGTGTGTGTGTGTGTGTGTGTGTGTGTGTGTGTGTGTGTGTGTGTGTGTGTGTGTGTGTGTGCGCGCGCGTGTGTGTGTGCGCGTGCATTCAAGCTTTACACTGTCAGGAAAAAGATTAAGCTGGAGCTGTGCTCGTAAATCTAAATGAACAGGTTGGACTCTTAGTGGGATCAGTAGCTGAATGAAACTGAAGAAAATACATAATAAAAAAACTGGGGGAAAAAGATCCCCCTCTTCTAAATCTGTTCAAGCATTTATTTCAAATCACATTTCCTGCATGCTACACGTACGATCGGAGTGATGAAACAAAGTGTCAGCCTGGCTGATGTTTAAACGCCGCATTATGCACTTGTTAACTTCGGGAGTTCTATAGTCAGCCAGAGTTTGATAAATTATGGAAAATAAATCTTTGAGCTACTTAGAACTGACTGATTAGCTGTATCCAGTTCACTAAAATGTCAGTCTTGATTGATACAACCAGATGCTTATTATGTGTGTTGATGTCAGTCTGTGCTAATGTGTTTGCTAACGAGATTGGCAACGAACCAGTAATATGTGGATGTAAACAGACCGACACACAAATACACACAGGATTGATGTCAGACGAAACCCTATGGGTAAGATATTACTTGATGAGGCCTTGTTGAGCCAAAAACATAATAGAGATCATTGTTTGCTATTGTAGGGCCTCAAAGCAACATCTTGTGAATGGCACAAGAAATGTGTGTGTGTGTGTGTGTGTGTGTGTGTGTGTGTGTGTGTGTGTGTGTATTCATGAATGCAGATTCCTTGGAGGGATGCGAGTCTTGTTGAAATGTGGAGGAGAAAATATCTTTGAGGTGCCGAATGGAAAGTCAGACAATGGTGTTAGCCCACACACACAATACACACTCACTCACAAATATATGTTTGAATACTGAGTGTGTGTGCAAATGCAGATTCAAAGATATGCAGATGAGGTTGAATCAATGTAGAAGCACATGAAACACCACTAATACAAAATGCAATTGAGACATATATGCTTGTATGTGCTCACACACACACACACAAACGTACATTGGCACACATGTTAGACACTTCAATAAAGGTTGTCTCAAGCATACACATAATACAAAATTTCCCTCCACTTTATCAAGCCCTCCAAGTCCTTCTCGTCTGTTTCCAGGACGCCCGCAATCGCTCCAAAACACAGTCCCCCCTGTCCCACACCGGAGGAGATGAATATTCATGCTTTCAGCAATT